>NW_024340849.1:6628745-6801890 GCF_902729225.1 Pteropus medius
CCTCATCACCCTGTCTCTCCGCCCCGCCTCCGGCCCCGCCCCCGTCTCGTTCCCGCCCCGCCCCCGGCCCGCGTCGCCGTCTCTCGCCCTCCCCTGGCCGCGCGGCCGGAGCTGGCACGAAGGAGCGGCGGCGACGGCGGCATCGCGGCTTGGGGACGCCGGCGCTCCCCTGGACACGGCGTCCCTGAGAGCGCCCGCCGCGCGCGGATCTGCCTCCAGCCGTCCAAGGCGGCCCGGGACCGTCCGGCGTTCCCCGAGGGCGGGCGCGTCCTCGCGGCTCGGGGCGGGCGACTAGCGCGGGGCCGCAGCCTGTGGGATCGCGGGGGGCGCTGGACTGGGGGTGCGGGTCGCCCCGCGCGGGACCGCGCGGCCCGGCCTCCTGTGCGGGGCAATTTTCTCGAACTCTCCACCTCTGGCCTCGTTGGGGCCCGGCGCTGCCTGGAGACCCTGGTGCGGATCTGCCGAAGGTAAGTGGACTTGGCCATGTAGGGGTCTCTTGTCCCCAAACGACAGCCAGAGTTCGGGGTGATCGAGGGCGGCAGCGCAGCCTGTAGGAAGCGCATGGAAAAATGCAACAGGCGGGGCGGGTCGGGAAACTCCTAGCGTTGACGCTCCCCGCGGAGGAGTCGGGGCCAGGACTGAAACTTGGGTAGGCTCTTCAGACCCGCAGACGGGCCGCGGCGACGCTGCGCCCCAAGTCTGGGTCTGAGCGCCCTCTGGTGGCGTCTCGCGAGGACGGAAAACGAAGCTACAGGTGACAGTGAGTCGGAGCTGCCTTTCTTTGCTCCCACGCCTTGTCGCGATTTCTCCTTTGAGGAAAGTGACGGGTCTTAGTTCCCACCTTCTGATCCCATGAAAGCTAAACCCTCCACCAGAATCAGAAAAGGTCTCTTCCACTTTCGCTTTTTGTCCCCGGATCCTTCTGTGACCAAAACAACAAGAATGGTAGCAGGGGTCATCTCTGTGTTAACGGCATTTGAATAAAAACATGTTAAATGTGGAAAGCAAGTCATAGTTAAGATAAACACTGTCGGAAAAGTTAGATCTTGCAGCTGCTTGGCTTCTGAGTGTGCACTTAACAAATATAAGAAAACGAGAATCACTTGAGCTAACTTAGAGTGTACTTCATAACAGATTTTATTGTGATTCTGAAATTTCTGTCAACACTGAAATCATCAGTTTATATTCACTCCTAGCACACCTGTAGCCTCAGAGAATTTCTTTTTCTTTTTTTCCTCACCAGAAAGGAGTGTCATGAAAAAAGAACAGAAAAAAGACGTCAGTGTTGGCGTGAGGGGAGTTTTCTTTCCCAATTGGTGGTTACTTCATGATTGGAAGAGAAGTACCTAGGTGGCTGAAGAGATTAGAGTTTTCTAGTTGTACAGATGACAGTCATAAAAGAAGATGAGAAAATGCTTTTCCCGGGTCATCATAGGCTGATGAGTAAGAAAGCCTGAAAAAGACAGATTTGAAATGAGAGCGAGAATTCTGAATTTTTAAAACCAGGTAGGACTGTGAACACTTGTTGAAGATGTTTTTTTCCCAAAATGGAAGAAGAAAAAAAACTCTCAAAGCAAGAAGTGTAAAGAGTTGAGAGGAATACACGAGAGGAATAACAACCAAGCCCACTCCAAGAATTTCAGTGCTCATCACCTTCTCTGGGCAAAACACACACAGGGGCATCCCACGTCTATGGTGGTTTTATTGCCGGTCGTGGTTTCCTATGCTAGGAATGACTTCTTAATCTGGATTTTGGAACACCTTTTTTGTCAAAAAAAAAAATAAATGTGTGTTTTGACTCTTCATGTTAGGTAGATTTCATGCAAAGGAAGTAAATCCTGAATTAACTCATATTATGTTTGACTCTCTGTACCACAGTTTGCTGTGCGATATGGAAAAACTAGAGGTTTTAACATTCTTTGAAGTTTTATTGGAAGCAAAACTCTATCGAGGACACAGATACACAGTGTAAGTTTTCTCTTTTTGGCAACTGTACTTGCTTTGAATGAGCCGAATGTCAGCTGGATTTCACAGTGTAAGCGATTTATAGTCTTCGTTTTATCAAGGCCTTAAATGTATGTTTTATACTAAGCAGATGGGAAACGCACTGAGCACTCTGTCTGACGTGAATGCCTAAGGGAAGGAACTCCCCGATGGATCATGGCGTTAATGTTTACAGGACATTTCTTATTTTTAGCATTAGTGATGTTTGCTTTCTCTACTTTTGAGGAATCTGTAAGCAATTACTCTGACTGGGCACTTTTCACAGATGATATAGATCAGTTTAAGACACAGAAAGTGCAAGATTTCAGACCCAACCAAAAGCTGAAGAAAAGTATGCTTCATCCAAGTTTATATTTTGATGCGGGAGAAATCCAAGCAATGAGACAAAAGTCTCGCACAAGCCATTTGCATCTTTTTAGAGCTATCAGAAGTGCAGTGACGGTCATGCTGTCCAACCCAACATACTACCTACCTCCACCCAAGCACGCTGACTTCGCTGCCAAGTGGAATGAAATTTACGGTAACAATCTGCCTCCCTTAGCACTGTACTGTTTGTTATGCCCGGAAGACAAAGTTGCCTTTGAATTTGTCTTGGAATATATGGACAGGATGGTTGGCTACAAAGACTGGCTAGTTGAGAATGCGCCGGGGGATGAGGTTCCAGTTGGCCATTCCTTAACGGGTTTTGCTACTGCCTTTGACTTTTTATATAACTTATTAGATGACCATCGAAGACAAAAATACCTGGAAAAAATATGGGTGATTACCGAGGAAATGTATGAGTATTCCAAGGTTCGCTCCTGGGGCAAACAGCTTCTTCACAATCACCAAGCTACTAATATGATAGCGTTACTCACCGGGGCCTTGGTGACGGGGGTAGATAAAGGATCTGAAGTGAATTTGTGGAAACAGGTTGTAGTAGATGTGATGGAGAAGACAATGTTTCTATTGAATCATATCGTCGATGGTTCTTTGGACGAAGGCGTGGCCTATGGAAGTTACACAGCTAAATCGGTCACACAGTATGTTTTTCTGGCCCAGCGCCATTTTAATATCAACAACTTGGATAATAACTGGTTAAAAATGCACTTCTGGTTCTATTATGCCACCCTTTTGCCAGGCTTCCAAAGAACTGTGGGTATAGCAGATTCCAATTATAATTGGTTTTATGGTCCAGAGAGCCAGTTGGTTTTTTTGGATAAGTTCATATTAAAGAATGGAGCTGGAAATTGGTTGGCTCAGCAGATTAGAAGGCACCGACCTAAAGATGGGCCGATGGTCCCCTCAACCGCCCAGAGGTGGAGTACTCTTCACACCGAATACATCTGGTATGACCCCCAGCTCACCCCACAGCCTCCTTCCGAATACGGTACTGCAAAAATGTACACGTTCCCCAACTGGGGTGTTGTCACTTATGGGGCTGGGTTGCCAAATACACAGACCAATACCTTTGTGTCTTTTAAATCTGGAAAGCTAGGGGGTCGAGCTGTGTACGACATAGTTCACTTTCAGCCATACTCCTGGATCGACGGGTGGAGAAGCTTTAACCCGGGACACGAACACCCAGATCAGAACTCGTTTACTTTCGCCCCCAATGGGCAAGTATTCGTCTCCGAAGCTCTCTATGGACCCAAGCTGAGCCACCTCAACAACGTGCTGGTGTTTGCCCCATCGCCCACCAGCCAGTGTAATAAGCCCTGGGAAGGTCAACTGGGAGAATGCGCACAGTGGCTCAAGTGGACCAGTGAGGAGGTTGGCGACGCAGCGGGGGAGATCATCACCGCCTCTCAACATGGGGAAATGATATTCGTGAGCGGGGAGGCAGTGTCTGCTTACTCTTCAGCCATGAAGCTGAGAAGCGTGTATCGTGCTCTGCTTCTCTTAAATTCTCAGACTTTGCTAGTCGTCGATCACGTAGAGAGGCAAGACGATTCCCCAATAAAATCTGTCAGTGCCTTCTTTCATAATCTGGATATCGATTTTAAGTACATCCCATATAGGTTTATGAACAGGTATAATGGTGCCATGATGGACGTGTGGGATGCACACTACAAAATGTTCTGGTTTGATGATCGTGGCACTAGCCCCGTTGCTAGTATACAGGAAGCAGAGCAAGCCGCCGAATTTAAGAAACGATGGACTCAATTTGTTAATGTTACGTTTCAGATGGAGTCCACGATCACAAGAATTGCTTATGTCTTTTATGGGCCATATGTCAATGTTTCCAGCTGCAGATTTACTGACAATTCCAACTCTGGTCTTCAGATTTCTCTCAACGTCAATAATTCCGAACACGTCGTTTCCATCGTAACTGACTACCGCAACCTGAACACAAGATTCAGTTACCTGGGATTCGGTGGCTTCGCCAACGTGGCCGATCAGGGCCAAATCACCCGATTTGGTTTGGGCACGCAAGCAATAGTAAAGCCCGTGAGACACGATCAAGTTATTTTCCCCTTTGGATTCAAATTTAATATAGCAATTGGGTTGATTTTGTGCATTAGCTTGTTGATTTTAACTTTTCAGTGGCGCTTTTACCTTTCTTTTAGAAAGCTAATGCGATGGATCCTAACACTTGTAGTCGCCCTGTGGTTCATCGAGCTGCTGGATGTGTGGAGCACTTGCACTCAGCCCATCTGTGCAAAGTGGGCAAGGACGGAGGCTGGGCCGGGCACGCAGTCTTTGTCTTCCCCTGGGCACCACGCCTATCTTCCCGACGTGGTCATTGCCTCACTTCCGGGTTCAGGAGCTGAAATTCTCAAACAGCTTTTCTTCAACAGCAGTGATTTCCTCTACATCAGGGTTCCCACAGCCTACATTGACATCCCCGAAACTGAATTTGAAATCGACTCATTTGTAGACGCCTGTGAATGGAAGGCATCAGATGTCCGCAGCTCGCATTTCCGTTTACTGCGGGGCTGGCTGCAGTCCTTAGTCCAGGACACAAAGCTGCACTTGCAAAACATCCATCTGCGTGAACCCAGTAGGGGTAAACTGGCCCAATACTTTACAGTGAATAAGGACAAAAAGAGAAAATTACGAAAAAGAGAGTCTTTGCCGGAACAAAGAAGTAGAATGAAAGGCGCCTTTGACAGAGATGCTGAATACATCAGGGCCTTGAGGAGACATCTGGTTTACTACCCAGGCGCACGGCCTGTGCTTAGTTTAAGCAGTGGGAGCTGGACCTTAAAGCTTCGCTTTTTTCAAGAAGTTTTGGGAACTTCACTGAGGGCACTGTACATAGTAAGGGACCCGCGAGCGTGGATTTATTCAATGCTGTACGGTAGCAAACCAAGTCTTTACTCTCTGAAGGGTATACCGGAGCGCTTGGCCAAATTGTTCAAAGTAGATGGAGGTAAAGGCAGATGTAGCTTAAATTCAGGCTACGCTCTCGAGTATGAAGCGTTAAGGAAAGAATTATCAAAACCCAAGTCAGACGCGGTCTCCCTGTTGTCTCATTTGTGGCTGGCAAACACAGCAGCAGCCCTGAGAATAAATACAGATTTGCTGCATACCAGCTACCAGCTGGTCAAGTTTGAAGATATCGTGCATTTTCCTCAGAAAACCACTGAAAGGATTTTTGCCTTTCTTGGAATTCCTTTGTCTCCTGCTAGTTTAAACCAAATATTGTTTGCCACTTCCACGAATCTTTTCTTTCTTCCCTATGAAGGAGAAATATCACCAAGTAACACGAATGTTTGGAAACAGAACTTGCCTAGGGATGAAATTAAACTGATCGAAAACATCTGCTGGACACTGATGGACCGTCTAGGATATCCAAAGTTTATGGACTGAATGCTGCAGGTCAGCAGAAATTTGCACTAATACTTTCCAACCCAATTTGTGGACATGAATTAGAAGAGTTTGTTTATTCTTGTACTGTGTGTGTGTGTGTGTGTATGTGTGTGTGTATGTGTGTGTGTGTGCAGTTATTTGCACAGAGAGGTTCTTTTAAAAATAGGCAACATATTTGGCCTAGCAGGATTTATTTTTATGTCATCACTTTCTTTGCCTTCGTTGCTGAATTTTTTTCTGCTAAAAACTTTCCACTACAGAGGTGTAGATGAAGTTATATTGTGGTCAGGGGAGAGGAGAAGATTTTAAAGGTTTTTGCTTAACTCTCTCCTCCACCTGCAACTGTGCTGATGTATCCTGGAACCTCAAACACTGCTGAAGGCCTTGCAATTGTTGCTTTCCCCAAGCACCTCTTAACTTTTGAGATGGACTACAAAAGCTCCTTTCTAAAGAGTTCTAACACAATTATCCTGCACCTCCTCCCCAAAAAAAATCCTTTACCATGTATACTGTTCAGCGATTTCGCTGGGGAATGCTCCTATCGGAACTCAGAACTGTAGGATTCCTTCTGGAAAAATATGGCTGGAAATACAGAAATGTCAGGATCAGTGACCTGAAAGCCGCCTTCAAGTTTTCTACTTTGAAATAATAAGGAATCAGTCTTTGAATAATTTGGATGCCAAGGGCTGGTAGAGTATTTTCAACCTGCTTGTCGACATTTAAAACGCTTCTTTCTCGTTTTTTGCCTCCTGAAAGCTACAGCTGCTTGCCGTCACCTCACTCCCACTCTATCCTTTCTGTCACTGTCATGCAAAACAATCAGTAGTTACTAATTGCTAAACTCCTGGTATTTGTGGGGATTTTTTCCCCCTGTTGATTAATTTTGTATTAAAGCCTGACGTAGACTTAGAATCAAATTTCTTTTCGTGGAATTATCACTGTATGACTCAAAGGGACCAGTGCCACTGCTGCCAGTGTTTTTTTCAGACTGGAAACAGAATTGGAAAACTGCCCGACTTATCTTGCATCCCTTTGAATGAGTTACAGACTGCCAGTGTCTGCAGAAGTTGAAGGCAAATGGGAGATGATGTCAGAGGCATCTGTTTGCTTTACCATCTGCATCTCATTATAAATGTAGTTGTTATAAAATGCGGTTCATTTTATTTTGGTAGGCTCCGAAATCAAAATGCTATGCCATTATAAGCCAGTGGAGTAATTACAATGTATTGGATGAGAACTATTAGGCAGTGTCTGCGACTTGATGAAAATCTCTGTACAGATTGCAGACTTCTCCCTGATGTTTCAAACTGTCGTTTCCCCAAGCTCTCTAACACTTGGGAGTCTGTCATTCTGACCTAGATAAAAATGGTTCTTTCTCAGTAGTTTGTTATTGTGTCAAAATGTGCCTCCAGAGTGATAAAGTCGTGGATATGTTGCAATGTTGCATTCAAGCTAAACCTAAGTTGGCTGTCATTTTTTTTCCCATTACCGTGTGAATGCAGACCGTTCCTCCTCCCTCATCCGGGCTTCCTTCTCAGCGCTTCCTGCTTTTTTTCTCCAATGTCCAAATGAGTGAAAATCATATTAACCTAGGTTGAGAGGGCAAATAATAGTGTGGATTCAGGTCTTCGATTGAAGACCTGAATCCACACTATTATTTTCAAGGGAGATTCTTCTTCCTCTCTCGGTCATCAACACGTATGTAAAATCGCCACGTGGATGATACCAGTTTTCCATCACTGGTCAGAGTCTCAGTGTTTGCTTTCAATTCCCACGATGTGTGATCTCAAATGAGATCCAGTGAAAAGGCTTTGGGTTGGCAGTCATATGAGGTCTGATCAAGGTAAGAATTAGATGCATGTGCAGGTAACCAGGAAGACAGCAGAAGCTGTAGCACTGCCTTTAACACTGTACAGAACATGCCCACAGACAGAAGGGAGCCAGGTTCAGTATGTGGAGGAATTGGGGGTGGGGGAGAGGGAGCTGGAGGGAAGATGTGGAAAATTAAAAAGTACTGGGAACAATGTGGGAACATACTATTGACAGCAAAAGTGAGGGACACGCTTAACAAAATGACCTGCACGGTGTATCCTAACTTGCACTCCCACATAGCCGTGTTGGGGTGAATTTCCCTGTCTCTGTACTCCCCCACTTTCACACCAAGGGGATGTTTGCTGGAAGAAAAGTCCTTTTTGGAGATCGCCCTGTGAGGAATGTTCTGTGTGGGTGAGGGATGACACAGCCATTAGACACGCGTGCATATGGTCATGCTTGGAACACTTCCTTGTCATCATCGTACCCAAGGTGACTTACTCTCCCCGAACATCCAGGTCCCACACTCCCAAGGCATTATCTTAGGGAAAATTCGAACAGACACCATTTATTTTTATTATCATCTTGACAATAAAGCAATGATTATCAGTATGTGACACTTCCAAGGGAAACATAAAGTGCCCTCTCTGTCAAAGCAATCCCTTTCTTCATTAACTTCCCCAAAGTTAGGTCTAATTGGTATAAAAGCTTTTATAAGAGCTTCAAATCTTGAAACTTTGGAAGAATATGTTAATTTTGCTGACGAAAGTAACATAAGTACATATAGTGGTAATCAGTTTTCAAAAGTGAAATAATGCAGATTACTCACTTAGGTCATATCCAGAGCTGAATTTACTGTAATGAAACTTCCAGGAAGGATAGGAAACAGGAGAATCTGTTCAGGGGAAAAGATAAGTCTATGAATATGCTTTAATTTATAGAAACCTGGAGAGGCACAATTTTTAAGTAGATGACACAAGAATACACATATTTGGCCTAGACCCCATGTATTAGACATTTGATTGGCTGACTTTTTAGGTAGAGAAGAATGATTAAATGGCTGGCGAGAATGGCGTAATTATATCAAAAGTCCCAGGCATGGCAGAAGTCCTGCCACATCACTCTCAGTGAATATATTCAAAAAAGAACCTCTTGTCCACACACACTGGTACGTTTTGAAATGCCCCTCCTCTCAGCCACTTAATTTTGACTAGCATCACAAATCAGCAGAGTTTTTGGTGGATCGACATAGATCCTAGACATTCTCGATGTATAGAGTATATCACATTCAGTTGTCTGAGTATACATTAATAATGTTCTTAAATTGCTGTGTTTGATTGGCTTGATTAACTTAATTAGAAGAATATTCATGGATCGATTTAGGGGAAAATGTATATAGAAAGCAATAGGTTTTAACACCACTTTTAGAGGTAAGAAAGCTTAACATTCTAAGATATCAAGGTATTTAACACACGAGCTATTCACTGCTTATTTACTTGTTGACCAAAATATGTTTACTATGTCTAAAAATAGCTGCTAAGGCCATTTTTCCAGTACTTGACTAGATTCATCATTATTTCCCTTCATGTTGGAAGAAAAATCCAAATAATATTTTAAGAACTAACTGATTTTTTCTTTTTCTTTTTTCTTTTTGCACAGAGGATAATAGGGATTTCAATACATTCTAACATTCTCTAGTTCACTCGTACGTAGATACTTGAGCTATAATTTATATGAGCATATGTTGCATTTAGTCCCAGTAACATGTTTGATTCTATTTCTAAACATAAGTTTAGCTAAGGTTTCCAACCGATGGAGTTTTTTGTTTTTGTTTTTCTTTAACACTTTCCAGTTATGCAGCAAAGGAAACATATACCGATGATCATAAACAAGTTTATTCGAACTATATGTGTAATGACTCTTCTATAAATAAATAAAAAGCTAAAAGCAACTTGGCTATGGTTGGGAGAGTTTATAATAGCCCTCTTTAGGTCTTCGGGTATCTGTTAGGATATTGATGGAGCTGAGAAGGCAGAAGGCGAGAAATGTGGGACAAGTTGAATATTGTCGTGCGGTCCCACGATGTCAGCCGCTAAACCTGCACCCTTCAGCGATGGGCAAGCCTCGCCTCTGCTCTCCTAATTTAATTCCAAGGCCTGTCTCTGACATGCACTCAGCCCATTTCACTCTTTTACGTACATCATCCCAGCTCGCTAAATGGCAAGAGCACCCCTGTACTACGTGCTGTGCTCTACATCCCCTCTGGCCACTGGTAAGATCTTCGTTCAAGCAGGAAATCACTAAAAAGAAGGTTCTTGCAGGTTGTTTGAGATATTCTTAAGAGGTGGTGCATGAGGTTGGCACAGTGAAGACTTTTTCTTTTTTTTTTTTAAGAGAGAGAAGGATCTATCACGAATCAGCCTAAATATATGCTACACATTGAACTGCAAAGTTTTGTGTGTCTCATTACAATCCTCACAAGAACTCTATATGGTACTTATTTTATGGATAAATTTGAAACTCATATTATCTATATAGGGAATGTACTTTTGTGAAAGAATTTTGAGTGGATTTACAATTCATTTATCGATTCACTTATTCACCATACTTTTGGGATATGTTGAGGTATTGATTAGCATAAAGGAAGAGCACAATATATTGGTTGACTATGACCTTGCCCTGTGAGGAATTGGAACTCTCTCTAGAAACTTCAAAATTAGTAGGAATTGACCAAGAACAAGGAAGGAGGGGCATGCCAACTCCTGACTGCCCCTCAACAGAAGGCGCTGGAAAGGGGTATCTGTTCTGTAGTAGCTACAGTTTGCTTATTTCTTTCCAAAGTGGTGATGAAGAGGAAAAGGAGTAGTTTATCGAGATAGGAATTTTTGGTAAATTTGGATAGAGATTACCTATTTTTTCTTAATTAAATTTTGACTCTATAGTTACCATGGCATGTCCTATCAATGTCCAAAAGAGCAATGCAAATAGAATGAAATCTCTGACCCTCGCTCTTCCCCCATTCCTACTCAAAAAGCTACCCCAGCACATTCATAACAAAGAAACTTGGTCTGCTATTGGAGATCAAGGGATGCCCCTAAGAGCATGTGCTCTGAGTGGTGTGTGTGCGTGTCGATCATTGCTAGACGTAATGCTAGAAGGAAGGCTTGTATTCCATCTGGGCTCCAGGTGGCCAATAGCATCTTCTTTTTCTCTCCCTCTCCTCTCTAAGTACATCCACATTACTAGGCACAGGTATCAATTCTGGGAATGTGACCATGAACAAAACATACATGAGCCTGCCCTCCATGGACTCCATGACAGTCTAGTGGGAACTATGAAGAAATACATTCTTATTCTGCATTTCACAATGGTCATAGCACAAAGGAGCCTAAACCAAGTGAAAGTAAATATTCTTGTCAAATCTGTGATTAACAAATATTCAACCAGGATTCATTTTAGGAAAAAAAAAAAAAAGTCTGCTGTTCTTTTCCCAGCCATGTAAATAATACCAGAAGGAAGGATGAGGAGGAGAGGGGGAGGGAAGGTGGGAAAGAGGGAAGGAGAGAAGGATGGAAACAATAACTCTGAATCTAACACAGAAAGTAAGGTGCACAAAAGGAGATTCATTTCTATAACAATTGAGTTAATTATTGTATGAACTACCTAATCATCTCTGAAATTTAATGTAGTTAAAACTTAGGAAAAAAAGGATAAATTATAATCAGAGCAAATCTTTATAGGACATTGCAAGTGCTCTTTCTATTTCTTTAACCTATTTCTGTATTGCTCTGACTCTGGAGATGAAATGTAAATTTTCTTTTAAGCGTATTAGCACTGATGTTGAATTTCACCAAAGTGTCTCAGGTTTTCACATGTCCTGGATATGTGGTGGTCTCCCATTTGGTGTCTTCCTCTCTATTCGCAAACTTGGAATATATACATTGTTCTTAATGATTGAAGGACGCAAGCAAATGTTCACGGACATGTGACATCCGTGATGCTCTCCGTTCCTCTTTTTGGAAGTCAACTCGGCTCCCATCGCTGTCACTTTCTCATTTAGTAAATGAGCAATACAAAATCTCTAATCCCTGCATTAAAATCTGTACCCTTCCATGAACAATGCATAAGATGCTTCTTACTTTATTCGTTGCATAATGCAAATAATTCTCTAACCTCGATGTACTATAAAGAAAGATTGCTGCCCAATTTTTTTGGTATTTACTGTTTTAATCACGTGTTCATTTATTCCTTTGCATTGTTCCAAAAGATTAATTTTGTTGTAAATTTGTTTGAAGTTCCTGGAATTTTAAAATATGGCTAATTTGAATATATCGAGCCATTTTAATCTGATGTCTTAATGTGATATTTCACAAAACTTTAAAAGATTTATTTATATGTATAAGAATACAATAATACAACCAAGAAATGATGAAATTGCTTTCATTAGATACCTGTGAAAAGACAAATGCATCTAAAGAATGCAGTTAATAAAAATTAACTGCACACAAACAAAACAGGTGGTTTTTACTCTTCATTTTCAAACGCTAAGCTGAGTGCCCTAATTACGTGCCAGCTGGAACATAGCACACGTGCAGTTGGTTTTTGTGCACCAGTGAACTTCTGGTTATTTCTCTCTAGATTTACCAAAATAAACTGAAATATACACACATTCAGTCATCACTTTATCTTTTACCCAACATTATTTATAAAACTAAAATATTCCATCATTAAACATGAGTGGAAAGGTACATGCTGATACGTGCTGAATTCCATTACCATAAGAGGCATGAGGGTTTCTCTGTATTATCAACAGAGTACACTGGTGGGATTTTCACAAGTCTTGTTTGCACCTTTCTCCCATATCCTTGCTTAATTTGAAAGAGGAGATTTCCATTACAACTTTTTATTTACCACACATTTATATTGAGCTTTGAAATTAGAAAAACAACAATACAAATCTCTAAGTCAGTAGATGCTGACCAACTGTGAAGTCCTGGACAAGTTTCTTAATTTTAAATCTTCATCTACCCATCTGTAAAATTCTCTCAGAGTTGATGCAAGGATTAAATAAAGTCATGTGAAAATTAATAGAACAGAATTTGTTTCCTATTTGTGATCACCTTCAATTTTCTAGTCTTACTGAAATATATATACATGGAGATGTATTTACTTTGATTCTATTATTATATGCGATGCACCATATTACCAATGAAAAGATACCGAAAATGTTTTCAGATAATTTGAGCATACATTGTTAACCTATATAGACAAAACAGACATCTGTCTTAGTTTTTAATATATTAATTGAGTTGCACAAATGTGCAATCACAATTATACAATATATTAATTTGGAAATACTTTTTATGTTCTTACTTTCAGAAAAAAAATTTATTCAAATATTCGCTTACTTCAACTTCAATGTCTTCATCATTTCTAGAGCCATGTTTTGAGTTTTTTTCAGAGCATATGGTATTTACTTTTGAGTTTTATTGAGATATAAAACTTTTTGAATTCAATATGATGCTGTTACTTAAAATTGTATGTTACAAATTCCATGTTACAAATGCCATTTGTACAGCACTCAGCATAACTTTATATTCATACCTTATTCGGAAGATATATAATTGTGATCTACATTGCAATCATTGTATTTTTCCTATTTTAATTTTTCCTCTTATTTATTATGAACTACGCATAAAAGCTGAGGGTGTCTAAGACTATGTGTGAACATTACTTTCTCCACTGGCTGTGATGGATAAATGGAAACCGATCGCAGATAGCAATCCAAATTACATATATATATGTATATATAATGATTGTTCACCTTCATGCCATACATAACAAAGAATTATATCACTGTAAAATTAATCTATATAGAAAAAAATTTTTTTCTGTTAATTCATATATTATTCACACATATAATTTGGGTTGGGGTAAAAGTATCTTCTCCTCTGGTTGGTGCTTTGTACATTTGGATGCTTTCTCTCTTCCATGGCTGTAGATTGGGACCCAGGAGCAAAAGCCAGAGCCTCCAGCCAGAGAGTCACCTTCCAGCAAAGAGTGCGAGAGAGCATGCACCTCTGCACTGGAGCCGAGTGCCGCAGACCTATGATAGTCAGGTTCAAACCCTTGAGACAGGAATTCCTTTTCTGAGACTGGTTTTCTCAGATATTGCTGTTTAACGCTTGCTATGTGGTTCACTGCATGCAAATTAGGAAACACTATTGTGTTGATCCTTGCATATGCCAGCTCTACTGCCCCGTTTATCAAACTATAGGTATTATGGATATGCAAAATACGTTATATTAATGTGTTGACTCTGAAAAGACGAAAGATGTATTGACCCTATTTGGGAAGCGGGAAGCCCTCCTCTATGATGCGAGTTTCTCTGCCCAGAGGCGGGACTTAGTTTCAGAATCCGTATACTCACACACTCTACAATATGATGTCAGGCATAAAAAATAGGAAAGGTATTAATCAAATGAACACGAGTACACCCACCATTTACTCGTAGTTAAGCCCTTTACCCAACTTTCCTTTATTATGTCCTCCCGTTCCCACCAACTATCCTAGATGTAACGTTTATCCTGGATTCTGTGTTTACCATTTCCTGGCTTTTCTTTATAGCTCTAGTATACATGTCTCTCTCCTTATCAACATGTTGTAGATTTTTGAATGTTTCTAAACTTTAGGTAAACAGTAACATACTTCATATATGCTTGTGCAGCTCACTTTTCTTTGTCCCAAATTTTGTCTAGTGCGTGTTGATGCTTGTAGGTGGAGATTATTTATTTTCAACATGGCAGTGTTCCATTATATGAATATGCAATTATCTGAACATACTATACTTTATTTGTTTTTTATCCTGTGGATGGATTTGGGACTATTTCTAATTGTTGAAATTTCAAATATTGTATAAAAATACTCATATATGTTCTATAATGTTCATATGTAAGAATTTTGTCATTGCATTTTGTTTGTACACAGAAACCTCCCATCAGCTCCCCACCCCAGCCTCCTTCCTAGAGCATATATCCAGGGCTGAAAGCACAACCTTGGCTATTCTAGACAATATCATATCATATCATTATTTTGCGGGGTTGACAAATTGACACTCCAGCCATTATAGAAACGTTTTTTTGTTCCAGATTTTCTCTTGTACTTGACATTTTATTTATATTTTCTTGTCTGGTGGTATAAAATGGTGTCATATTTTTGTTTTCATTTGTAGTTTTCCAATTATCAATCACTTTTAGCATATATGTACCCATATATGAGTGTGGGTACATGCACACACACACACACACACGTGCGCACACACACACATGCACACACATAATGCAGGAGTCCTTCTTTTTCCATTAATGTGTCTTTTGTGAAATGAAATGTTCATGTCTTTTATCCATTTTTTTTATTGATTTCATTTTTTTATTGATTCATCGACATTTATCATATATTACTAATACTAGTCTATTTTGGTTATATGTGACATGAGTAACTATTTGGCTTATATTTTCATGATCTTTGTACTGTGACATGTGATATATTTTGATACACAGGTGTCGTCCTTAATTTGAATGTAAACAAATATTGGTGTTTTCCTTTATTATTTATATTTTTTTGCATCTTATTAAAGAATCTCAAAGTCTTAGCACTAAAAATGTTATTCTCTATTTTCTCCTATGCATTTTAATTTTTTATCATTTGTCTATTGTTACATAACAAACTTATGATAAATTTAGTGGCTTAAAACAACATACATTTATTATCTCACAGTTCCCGAGGGGCAGGCATTCATGGCTTAACTGGTCCTCTGCTCAGGGTCTTGGAGAAGCCTGCACTGGAGTTACCGGCTGGTGCTGGCACTTCATCCAACACTCACCTGGAGAAGCATCTGCTTCTGAGCTCCGGGGTTGTTGGCAAGATTCGGTTCCTTGTGGGTTGTTGGACTAAAGGCCTCAGTTCTCTGGCTATTGGCTGGAGAACACCCTCAGTCACTTGCCATGTGGGCATCTCCTTATGACAGTTTACCTCATGAAAGCCAAGATGGGAGCGAATCAGTTGAGAAACTGCTAACAAAGTAGCTTAATCATGGAAGTGACCTCGATTAGCTTTGGTTAAATGGAAGTCACAGGGTCTGGGAAGGGGTTATGTAAGGGCATGGAGACCAGGAGACATGATAATTGGAGGTAATTTTAGAGTCTCATCTGTCACAGATTTTGTCTTTATATTTAAATATTTAGTCTGCTTTGTATTAATCATGTTGATTCTGAGATTTTTTTTTTCCTGTATGAAGAACCTGTTGTTTCAGATGGAAAAGACTGAAAACCCTTTTCTTTCCCAATACCCTTTGATGCTCTCTCTACAACATGGCAGGTCTTTATATTTCATGCAAGTCTATTTCTGAGCTCTCTATTCCTCTGGCAAATTCAATTACATCAATGACAATACACATTGTCTTAATTACTATGGTCTGTCTGTTAGCCTTGAAATCTGGCCAGGCAAGTCTTTTTATTTTCTTTTTCCTCTTTTTTGTTTTAGATTTTCTTAAGCCTTGTTTTTCTATATGCATTTCAGACTTAGTTTGCACAGTTCCTCAAAACAAACAAAGAACAATACATGTTAATTGTAAATGAATTACTTCAATTTGGGGAGAACTGACTTCTTCATGGAATGATAGTTCTCTTTTTTTACATAATATTTGTTAATCCTTTGATAGATTTAAGTCTGAGCACTTTACATATTGTTATTACAATGGATGACTAACTGTTGCTAGTATATAGAAAATCTATTTGATTTTTGTGTTTATTTATATTGTATCAGGGACCTTATTAACTCCTCTTACTAGTTTAATAATTTACCTATAAAGTCTTTCGAGACACTTGTGTAGATGGTTTTGCAATCTGTAATTAATGAGAATTATATTTCCTTCCTTTTAATCTTATGACTGTTTAACATACATATTCATTTGTTAGTACCGCCTATAAAATACGGGATGGACTTGGTAAACTGAATGTTCCTGAACTGTTCCTGGTGTGAACAGAGTGCTTCCGGATTTCGCCCTGAGCAGGTGGGCTCTGTGTGAGTGTCGCAGACTCACCTGATCTGCTCCCACTTTCTTAAGTGACTTTTTATCAATGCATAATAAGATTTATTCAATGCTTTTCCTGTATTGATTGTGGTAGTCCTATGTTTCTTTGCCTTTGTTAATGTGAAAATATTATTTGTATTGTATGAAAATATCTATATTTTGTCTTTCGAGATTAACCCAAATTTGGTTTGCTATGATAAAACCAGCCTGAGAATGATTCATTATCTTTGTATATGTTGCTGGGTTGAGTTTGTTAACAATTTAAGATGTCAATATCAACATTTGTAACTGTGATTTTCTCATACTGTACTCGTTTGATTTTGAAGTTGACATACCATTCACATAAAAAGAAAGTTGAGGTTGTTCTATTTTTATATTCTCTAGAAGAGTTGGCATAAAATTGAAATGATCTAATACTAGAATGTTACAGCTCATTTTTAAAACCAACTGACCATTGTGTTTTCTTTGAGGGAACATTTTGACTATGCATACAATTTTTTATTTGATGGTTATAGGCTTATTTTATTTAGCTCATGTATTTATTTTGAAGCCTATGTTGGCAAGTTATGTTTTTAAATAATTTGTCCTTTTCTTTTAGTTTTTCACATTTATTGACTTAAATTTGCTCCAGATGCATTCTGCTGCCTCTCTTATTATTCACTCCCCCACCCCAACCCCACACACATTTTTTTTGCCACTCCTAATATTGAGTGCCTTATTTCTTTTTATTCTTGGTGGGTTTTGGGTGGTGGACATTAACAAAAAAAATAATGGGCCATATAATTAAATTGTCTTTTATATAAGTCTTTCCGAAGACAAACTTTTAGCATTTTTTGTTCCTACCTACTATTTTTTGTTTATTTGCTATTGCATAACTTTGGCTCCTGATCTTACAAATTTCCTTCATTCTATTTTATTGATTTTCTCTAATTTGCTGTTTTTGTTGTGTTTTATAGCTTTAATTATATATGGCCTATTATTTCTCTGTCCATGTCCACCAGCCAAAACTCACCAGGAACAAACTGGATTTATTGTTCATTATAATAAGAGGGATTTACATAGTACAACTTTGCTTTGAATTAGCTGCTGCCAGAAAGTGGAGGATGATTCTATGATTGAGTGTCTGAATAAGTCTTATTCAGAAGGAGGGAAGAGTAGAGAGAGGCTGAAGCCGTATTTGGTAAAGAAGTAGCCATCACTCATATTAGCTGGGAGAGAGGGTTGTAGTCCGTGGTTTGGAAAATGTTTATGTTTTTTCCATATCCAGACATGATTACGGAATGGTCTTGTGTTGCCTTGATCCATCATAGTCACAGAATTGTTTTGTTCTTTCAAATTATTTATGTTCAACAGGAGGACACCAGGCCTGGCTGAGGGCGACAGGCCAGCTCCAGGATGCCAGGAGCTGTTTTGTTTTGTTTTTCATTCTCATTTTACAATATTTATTTTTTCACCATGCTAATTTAAAGCTATTAATTTACCTCTAAAACCATGTCGTTTGTATCCACACATTTTAATATGTAGTTTTTCCCTTATCTCTTCTAAATATTTTCTGAATTCCAGTATGATCTCTTATCTGACCATGAATATTAATTCTTTTATTTGTAGGGTTTCTCTAAGTTATCTCAAACTGTCACGTTTTATCTTCAATATGTTGCAGTCAGAAAATGTGGACGATGTGGCACTAATTTGTGAAATACAAGGCTCTCTGCCTGGATATGAACTGGTATCTGGTAAATTTTCAAAAATGCTCCTGTGTTGTGAAAAATAATGGATATTTCCCACTTGTTAGGTACAATGTTCTAAAAATGCCTGCTAGCTTGACAACTTTCTTATTCAACAAACATGTATCTGTGTGAGTTTTTTTCTAATCTTTCACCTACTATGAAAGGTATATGTCATCACATACATATGCATGTTATTAGGGGTATATAATCTAGTATTTGTTGTAAATTTTATGATTCGAGCCTTCATTTCTAGCATTGCTTTTGGCTAAAGGAATTTTTAAAATGATATTAGATAACACAACTTTCTCTTTAGTATACACTTTGTTTACTATTAGCCTGGTATGTAATTTTTCATCCCAATATTTTCAAACATTTGTGGCCTCATGTTTTTAGAATACATCTTGTAAATAGAATGTAGCTGAATTTTTATTTATATTCAGTCATTGTCGTCTATTATCCATGTAATCTATTTATATCCATTGTGATTAGTGACATGTTTGGATTTATTTATAATAGTATATACTTTGTTTATATCTGCTTACTATATTCCTTTTGAATTCTCTCTTTTCTTAAGTGATTTTGAAATGATTGTCCTTTCCTCCCTTCTACTAGTTTAGAAACCAATCATCCTATTTCTATTATTTTGAGGCTTATTATAGAAAAGTGAAAAGTGCAGATTACTATTTTATACACCCAATATTTGTTTGCGTTTATCCATATGTTTACTTTTATTCTTTCTAATCCATCAAGCAGTTCAAGCCTTTCTTTTGTATCTGGTTTTTTTTTTTCCTTATTTTAAGTATATATGAAATTTTTTTCAAATTTCGTTTGCCTAAAATATTTTTCTGTGACATTCACTTTTGCAAGGTAAATTTACTGTGCATACAGTCCTAGGTTAACATCACTTTGAATATAGCATTCGACTTACCTCTTTGGCTACTTCTATTTTCTTTGTGAAAGGTCAATGACTGTGAATAAACCTCAGGGAAGAGGCGTTGGAGATTGGAGGAGAGAAAAGAAGGTATGGCATGAAACGGTCATCCAGGAGAGTGAGAGTATGGAATGGGGGTGGAAAGGGATGTGCCTTTGGAGAAAGCCCTCAGGCCCCCCCACCCCCCATGAGAATGGCTCTGTATTCGAAGTAAGTGACCCTGTCTCTCCCAGCTTTGCTCAGCTGCACCCACGCTGGTGTGAAAGAGAGCAAGCTGGATTGACCGCACTGTGGTTGTTTCACTGAAATGGCAGGAGAAGAGAGTACGAGACGAGTTCGTATGCAGGGGACTAAGAGGCTTCTGAGGAAACGAGGACTGGGAGACCTAGTTATGAAGGGTTTTAGATCCCGGTGGCACCGCAGACTGTTGGAGTGGACGGACTTGCTGGTAAGACAGGAAGCAAAGCTCTAGGGATGGGATCCGCAGAACTGAGTTCATGAACTTATTGCTGATAAAATCTAGGGCAGCAGTTGTCATTTTTTTGTTCTCTTGGAAACAATTTACACTCTGAAAAATTATTGAGTGGTCACAAAACTTTGTTTAATGTGTGTGATGTAAATATTTAATATATCCAAAATTAGGACTGAGGATTTCTTAGTCATTGATAGGTTTATTTAAAAATGACAGCAATAAACCCATGATAACATGATACATCGTAGCATCATTCCCTGATAAAAATAACTATATTTTCCAAAAGATAAAAGACAATGGGAGAGCGTTACTCTTTTACATTTTTACAAATCTTTTAAATGTTTGGCTTTTTGGAAGACAGCTGGGTTTTCATATCTGCTTCCGGATCACATAATGTGCTTAGCTTCTGGAAAACTCCATTGTAGACATGTGAAAAAATGACAGTTAAAGAGAGAAATAATTCCTCTGCATTATTGCGAAAATAATTTTTACCTCGCGGACACTCTGAAAGTGTCTCAGGTCCTCAGGGCTGCATGGAGAATATTTTGAGAGTCACGACAGAGAGTCATGGTCTAGTGCATGACAGAGGAAATGAGTGAATCAAGACGTCTGTTTATTTCAGATGAGGACAGCAAGAAACTAAGAGCCCAGCATATTGGAAGGGACACCCATGTATAAGGTGATCTGGTATCAATGATGAGATGGAAGGAGAATCAAAAATAATACTTAGACTGTATATTAATTCTGGAATTGTTGCAAGCAAACTAGGATGTTTGATGGATATTAGATTCACCAATAATGACAGAAGTGTTGAGAAGATAACAGTGAGTCAGGAGATAAAATCTTTAGGAATAAGACAGAGCGGAGGAGGACCACATGGGCGGGTGATGACTGAATGGCATGGTCTAACCACCAAATCAGCACTGGGGCTTTTCTTTCTACCTAAAAGGTGAGAAAGAAGCCAGAGGACACCTCCTCCACCTTGTACACCATTCGGGAGGAAGCAGTGAAGTTTAGGAAGAAACGTCTTCCAGGGTGAGCCACATCATGGCCGACACGACAGAAGGAAAGCAGTGTTCAGAGAAGAGCTGAGGATGGAGAGGGTTTCCCTGGCTGGTTTCTCAGGGTGTGATGTGAGGGTTTAGGAGTTGGAGGAGAGTCAGAAATAGCTTCAAACAGCGTCGTCTGGTTTTAGAGTGTGGAGAGAAAGGAATAAGGCCATAGTCCTGGGATTCTTGGAGAGGACAGCAGTGAACAGGTATTAAGGGCATAATGAAACTGGTTTTAATGGTCTCGAGGCAGGTAACGGTGAGGAAGTGGAAGGCTGAGGATAAAGTCTGACTAACATCATGGGAAACAGTGGCTCTCTGCATGAAGATTTCTTTCTCTTCTATGTACGAGAATTGAATAGGAAGATAATACGGTGACTGGTCAGTGGAGCTCCAAGGTAGTAAGGATGGCAGCTCCTTCCATCCTTAGCTGCCATTCCTCCACCCTTAGCAGGTGCTTGCCATTGTCAAGACGGCCTCATGAGCCGAGAAGGCTCTGAGAGCTCAGTCACCAACCCAGGAAGCAGGAGGAGGGAGGAGGGAAGAGTGACATCCCAGCCGATGTCCTCATCTGAAGAGACCATTCCAAAAAGAGCCTTCCACCCAGCAGTGTCCACTTTTATGAGCCATAATCTGAGTAGAAAAGGAAAATGTTTGAAATTCCCTGAGGAGATTTTAAAACAAAGCAGTGCAGAAGCATCAGCCTCCCCTGATTCAGATTTCCATGGCCTGGGGTGGTTCAAGCTGTCTGCATTAAAAAAAAAACAATAAAAAAATTCTCTCCATCCAGGGAGTTCCATTGTGTCCCCAGGGTTGAGATCCACTGCATTAGGCAGATTATGTTCCATCAGTTACAGCTGTTTTTTTCTTTTTTGTGGTAGTCATGTTCTATAAACTCATCACAAACTCTGAATTAGTGAATATGGCACCATCAGGCCTATAGATAATACACAGGTTCCTTCATGTCTCCCATCATTACATTTTAATCAACCGATCAACACGTAACCTTGTTGTATGTATGTTTCTGTTTAAGGACACCTTATTTTATATTTATTAATCAACACCGAACACATTGAACTCATGGCCAACAGCTCTGTAACTCATGCCTGAACAAAACTTATCTAACTCTCGTTTTCTCTGTAAGTCATGTCACAGCCTAGAAACACGAGACAGCAATTTGTTACTATGCTGCCTATTAGACCAAATGATGCCACAAGGTTGTTTTAATAGGTCAGCAGTGATCAAATACCAGTCATTTCAAATGATTCAATCTAATGTTTATATCCATATATACATGAATTTTCTATGCAGTCATTTTACACACACACACACACACACACACACAAACACGTACACTTCAGGAATATGGTCAAATGTTAACTGGTTGGTTATCTCTGGGTATTGAAATATCAGGTGAGAGCTTTTTTTTTCTTTATGCTTATCAGTGCTATACATTATTAGAATAACTGTTTTAAAATAACAAGAAACAAATTAAAAACAATATTCTCAGATTTAAGAGTGTAGAGTATTCTCAGAGTATTAAATATAGTCTTCATAAATAAAGTATTTTCATAGGATTAAATATAAAATTTAGAAACTGAATTTAAAAAGCTATTAAGCAAATGAACAACTGTTCAATCTCAAAAATTTTGAAAACAACCTGAAATGAGATTTTGTTTTGCCAAAAAATAGCAAGTTCTCTTTTTAAAATGCTGTTTTTAGACAATGCTTCTGTTCACAGAATTTTCATGAATAATAAATAGCAATAAATATTAAAAGCTTAAAAAATGCGAACAGCTTTTCATTCAGCACTTGAATTGAACATCCAGTTCAAATTAAGTTCCAAATAAATCTATTTCATTATTTTAAAACATATATTTTGGAGGAAGTCATTTAGAGCTTAGATAATTAGACTTATTTTGTGAAGTTTTCTCTTTATAAATTATAGAAATAGAAACATATTTAATTTCTTCCTCCCTTCCTTCAATGACCATTAATGAAATGATAATTATGGCTAAATAAAGTGAAAGATTAATAAGGAAATTGATCCAGATTATTCCAGAAAAACAGCAAGAAAAATAAAACAGCCAGAAAACAACCCAACTCAATCTCTAGCCCATCCAATGGTCAAAAGTAAGAAAAGTCATCACTCAGCATCAAACTTAGAAAATGAGCTGGGTCGCTGTTATTATTTAAAATACATCTTGTGAAGGAAAGAGGAAGTAGTATATCAAAATGATAGTTTTCAACCACTGTCATTCCTGATTTACTATTCTGTATTTTGTTCTTAGGGTAGGATTTTCCCACTGTCTTCACTTCCTATTTAGAATGGGTGGTGATGACAATGAATGTGATGGTGGTGAATTTTCTTCAGGTGTAGCTTGTTTACTTCTCGGCTCTCTGTCAGCTGCTCATAAGAGGGGTCCACTGTAAGAGGCCCATACGTGGCTAGGGCTAAGTGCTTTCGGGCTCTTAGATTTTTTGATTCTTTCATTACTATTCATTATTTGGCCATAGGATATTTAGAAGTATACGTTTAATTTTCAAATACTTAGACTTTTCCTCTCCTCTTATTTAATTTGCAATGTAATTTCACTGTGGTTGGAGAAGATATTTGTATGATTTCAATCCATTTACATTTACTTTTATGCCTGAAATGTCTATCTTGATAAATGTACTTTCTGAATTTGGGATGAATGGATATGCTAACACTGATAAGTGAAATTGCCAATTAGGTCATATTAGCTTATAATATGTATATTATTATTAATTACTCTAAAGCCTAAAGGACTTTCTTAAAATTTCTTGTAGTACAGATTTGCTCACAAAGCATTCTCTCTCTCTCTAGAAAATATTTTCATTTTGCTTAATTTTTAAAAGGTACTTTTACTGGAAAGAAAAATCTAGGTTGAAAATATTCTAGGCTTTTGAACTATTAATACAGTAGCTTCTGGCTTCCATTGTTTTTGATGAAAAGTTGGTAGGTATTCATATCATTGCTCCCACGTACTTTTTTTTTATCTCTACTTTGAAGGTGTTTCTTTTAAGTTTGATTGTCAACAGTTAGTTCTGATGTATCTACGGGCTGTTTTCTTTGTATTTTTTCTGCTTAAGATTGATGAACTTCTTAAATCTGTAAATGCATGCCTTTCACCAAATTGAGGGAAATTTTGTCCATTAATTCTTCAAATACAATAGGATTAAATTTACAAGGATGTTTAAACTTTTGTTTGATTTAACTCAAACTTCAATCTCTGCTTCCCTTTTGTTGACAGCTGATGTCTCCCGTTCTCCTAGCTCTATCTGGAGTTCCTGGAGTCTGTTACATGCCATCCTACTTTCTGGATCTGCCAGAAACTTGAGCAGAGTTCATATGCAGAATTCAGGCCTGCTCATTTATGGTTTCCTTTTCTGTATTTTTCTCCTTCTCTGATTGTTTAATATCAGTGGTAGCCACGACTGTCTTCTTGTTCTTCAATCGAGTAAGCATGCGGGTTTACAGCTAAGTTTTAGACACTGTGTGTAAGGCCGCCTTCTTTAGAGACATGGGGGTTTCCAAGATAAAATAACATTTACTTTCTTAATCTCAGTGATGAGAACATGTGTGTTCACTTTTTCATTTATATTCTTTGGTGTCTATTTATCAGTTAGTATATTTTAAGGCTGCTTTCTCCGGTTAGGAGTTTTCAGTTTACTAGATAATAGTAAAGCGTGGGCAGTATTCTAGGAGAAGTAATTTTAGAGTTGGAAGGAATCTTTATGATCGCTTAGACTGGCTATGCAGAAAGTAATACCTATGTAATGTTAAAAGCAAAACAACAGACTGCAAATGGAGTCACTTATGCTAAGCCCCACATCACCAAACTGAGATTTAAATTAATTACACTTTCTGCTCTTCCAGAAATGGAATCTTAAATCAGCCAATCAGGAAGCACCTGATCAGCACTAGTAGGTAATCTGCCCGATAGCCCTCACCATCTCCTAAAGGAAATAACTGCAATAAGTCTGCAGCCCATTTTTCTGCCTAGTGTAACTTTCTTACTCCCACTCCCTTCTGCCTATAAAAGTCTTTTATGTTGTACTGCATCTTGGAGCTTCTTTCTACCTGCTAAATTGGATGCTGCCCAATTCAAATCGATTTTTTGCTCAAAATTTTTAATATGCCTGTTTATCTTTTAACAGTAACATAGCGATCTTTCCCACTGGCACACTGTGAATGACAAAATCAGTACATGAAAACACCCTGCAAGTGATTCCAATGCTCACTATTAAACAAAAATGTGTGAATATCCTCAATGGTCTTAGGTGCATTTTATTTTATACGATTTTATTTTAGACAACAAATCTGTGTTTTAAAGGCTAAATATCTTTGGAACATGATAGCTTATTACTGCAAAATGATAAGCATTCATTATGAATTGGAAGGTTATGAATTCACACTTATAATTAAACCCAGACAAAAGTGTTGGTTCTTTGTCAAAATATATTTTCATTCTTACTAACAACAAACTAGATTTAAAATGTTTCTTTATCAGCATTTCTCAAGTTTCTTGAAACTATAGGGTTATCTTGCCAACAGTGCCCTCTGGATATCATTCATCAGGTTTCCATTTGACTGCACTCCTGTGATACTTCAATAACCTTGAAATAAAACTCATATCCCAGGATACACTTCTTACCAGCCTCTTCCAGAGAAATCCACAGATAAAAGAAAAAAAAAATCTTCCTAACACTTCGAAAGGTTTTTGATATGCTAATGATAACTATTACAGCTTAGGGACCATTCAGCGTGGAGACATAGACCTATTCGAACAGATCCTGTCAAACAAGCGTCCTTGAAAATACTCACATTCCGTGAAGAACTGAGACACTTAAGGAAAATGAAGAGGATGAATCCCACGTCTCATCATTAACTTTGCCACTTTTGTTTCCTAGTTGTGTTTTTAATCATCCATCGTAATGTAAAAGTCACATCCAAATTGAATAATGTAGAGACTCCGTGAGACATGCACCCCTTCCTAAGCACAGATTATTGACTGAATAATATTTTGCCCAAATTCTTCAATAAAGATGAACCTAGTCACTTGCTGTTGGTGATTATATTATCTCTTACAGTCACTGAAATATTTTATAAGACATTTTAATATGTAACTTACTTTTTAGATGTTAATATGAGGCTGTCATAACCAGATTGTACTGTTGCAACTAGCAGCAAAAGCATTTTTTTTTTTTCCTTAATCGAATGAAATCGGTTTCATACTAAAAGTTAATGAGAGACTATGGTGGCCTTTGGTGGCGGCTGCAACACCAGAACCATATCTTTTGGGTCTGGCTGAAGCTCTAGCTCCATCTAAAGAGCCTCCACCAGCTTCTGCTTTATGAACTTGAGCTCCTTCTTATGTTGGGCAATTTCACCCTGCAAAGCAGCAGGCCACTTAGCCTAGGAAGCTTGTCACCCAGACTTGTGTCCTAAGCCTTAACTACCGTGCATCACAAGGCAGTCCTTGAAAGAGATGCGTTGTTCCTGAGTTCTGTCCCTGTCACAGGAAGAACAGGTAGCAACAATCTCTAGACAAGACACCATTATGAACATCCCAGAATGCAGGAGTGAGGCCGAAGCACTCCCTGGACCACAGAGACTGCGGAGGGCAGCACTTAGAGGTGCGGAGGGGACATATTCTACATGCACTACTCGTCCTTAAGGCTGGCACATCGCCCCATCGGGAGGACCTTCCCAGCTTACAGGTTCTCCAGTGGAAAAAGAGAAGCCAAGGTGTGTTTTCAGCTCCCCCCGGCATAGTGGGATGCTTCCCTTCAGGCCCCGTTGGGTTGTGCCTCGTGGAGCTCACTGGACAACCTGTGGGACTCCACAACTGGGGATCAGATGGACAGAGAGCAAAGTAACCAGTGCTTAGGGTTTAGTAGCCCGCACTCCTGCCTACAGCGGTCCCTGAGGAGGGCTGCCAGCCAGTGGCTCTGCCCAGCAGCTCAGCCAAACTGATCCACAGAAGTCAATAACTAGGGAAGCTGGAAAATTCACAAATACATGGAAATTAAATAGCACTCTTTTGAGATAACGATTGATGAAATAAGAAGTCCAAAGGTATAACGTAGATCGTGAGATGAATGAAAATGGAACACAACGTATAAAAATTTATGGGAAGCACCAAAAGCAGTTCTAAAAGAAAAGGTTATAGCTATAAATGCCTGCATTACGAAAAAACGAGGATCTCAAATAAACAACCTAACAACCATACATCTTCAGGAACCAGAAAAAGAAGAATAAATTAAGCCCAGATTTAACAGAAGGAAGCAAAAAATAAAAATTATTGTAGAAATAATGAAATAGAAAACAGTAAAACAACAGAAAAGACTGACAAAATTAAGAGTTTATTCTTTAAAAAGATAAACGACACTGAAAAACTTTTAGCTGATCTTACCAAGGGAAACAAGAACTCAAATGAATAAAAGCAGAAATGAAAGAGTAGAAATTGATAACAGAATTACAAAGCATTATAAGAGACTGCTGTGAACAATGATATGCCTACAGATTGCACAATCTAGAGAAAAATAGATGTATTTCTAGAAACATACAACCTACTAAGACTGAACCATACAGAAATATGAAATCTGAATAGACCAATAATGAGTAAGAAGATGGAATCAGTAATCAAAATCTTATCAAACAAAGAAAAGCTCAGGAGCAGGTGAGCTTTGGGTGAATTCTACCAAACATTAAAAGAAAAATGAATACTGATCCTTCTCAAACTCTTCCAAAAAAACAGAAGAAAAAAAGAAGACTCCCAAACTTATTTTCCAAAACCAGTGTCACCCTGAAACTCACATTAATCTTCTATTTTGCCAACCAAGTGTCTCTGTTAGAATTTTTGGACACCTCAACCTCTAACAACAATGCACATACACTTCCAATTCGATCTCCAGATTTTTTTAAAGGAGCCTACTACCAAAGAGGTTTCCTTTTTTTTGAAATAACATCACTGGGTTTTGAAAAGTACAAGACTTCAGTTTCTCTACGTTTTTGTCTGGGTTTCTACAGAGCATATCCAATGGTCAAAACCATTTTTTTCCGTCTCAATTTTGTTTTTATTGCTTTAGTCATTACTCTCACCTTGCTGCCATCTACAAATATTAGAGCCATGCGCTTTGTAGGTCTTCCCCCTGGTTGTTAAATTTTTAATAAGACGGCTAAGAGTCAACACACTATAGCAGGACTTTGATAAAGACAGCCCCGCTTTATAATTTGATATTTATTAACCTTCTTTAGGCCCCTAGCTACAATACCAATTGATCTTTATGTGAACACTATTCATCATCCTTTGGCTATTTTTCCTTATCTTTAATATGGGGGTACATTTTGTAGCAGTTTCTCAAAGCATCTGTGATAAGGGACAGCTTTGCTTTTTAATTGCCAATCGTCAACGAAATATGCTTTTGTAAAATACAATGAAAAATAACATGTAAAAAATTGTCAGAAAAATGAACTATAAATGAGACATGAAACTAGATTCATATTATTAGACTCAACAGATATAAAATTACATTCTAATAACCATATTAAACATAATAGAAACAAGGGTT
Source organism: Pteropus medius (assembly GCF_902729225.1). Taxonomy (NCBI): domain Eukaryota; kingdom Metazoa; phylum Chordata; class Mammalia; order Chiroptera; family Pteropodidae; genus Pteropus; species Pteropus medius. Next base: position 6,657,226 of record NW_024340849.1, read on the forward strand.
GTAAAAACCATATATTTTATTCATTGAAATTGTGCATATGGATAATTAGTATAAAAATATTACAATTGAACTTTTTTTGCTGTTCTCCAACTTGACTGAAACACAGGTTATGAGTGAAGCACCAATGTCCATACTAAACTCCTAAACGCACATTTGGAATGAATTCTGTGTATGTCAATAATGTTTTTAATGTGGCAGATGAACTTGCATTTTGCTTGTTGATTTATCTAATTTAGATTAGATAAATGGCAATGCCATTCATAGAGGTTAATGTGTATTTTGGCCTCAGCCTTTGATTTCATAGTACTCATAGCAGAAAAGCCAGTTTCAGAGAGGTATGCTGTCTGGTCTGAAAGAAAAGAATTTGAAGTCAATTCAGTAACACTGAAGAACTCACATTAATCTAAGATAAAGCAGGAGATTTTGTATCTTTAAAATTTATCTTCAATCCTTCATCAGTAGTGAGTGCCAACCATTAATCTTATAACTTTAATTAAAGTTATACTTTAATAAAATAAAGGGATTTCCTGTTTGTCTGGTATGGATCTTGAATGGAAAAATAAAATTCAAAATATTCTATTAAAGTTGTTTGGAGATATTGCAAAATCAAGACTCATTAAAATGTGAGTGTGTGTGTGTGTATGTGTATGTGTGTGTATGTGTGTGTGTGTGAGTTTCTTTCAGGCATGGAAGTATTAAGATGATTTTAAAAATTCAAACATTTGGTCCAGGGTAAACTGTATTTAGTGCCCTGATCAGTTGGCGATGCTGAATGGGAGATTCAAAAGGAAAATTAGCATTTCTTACTATATTACATTATCAAATTGGAAAATGTGACTATCTGCTAGGAAATATTATTCCAGTATTTTATATACAGACATTCGAGGTTGAATCTCACACAAACATCATTAATTTCCTCAGTCTGTCTCTGCTCTTTAAAGAGATAATCTCCAGGGCGCTAGCTGTCACAGCGCTGAGTCACTAATGTATTTTGACTTCACGCTAGAAGAAATTGCTTCACATCTGGTATTAAAAAGTGTTCATGTTTCTCGCTTCTTTTGACAGTTGTTGGCAGAGTTTGTAAATCATGATGTTTATTTAAACATTTTTTAAAAGATGTGCCCAAATTGCTTTTAGTTTCATGTAGTTCGGACATAAAATCATTTCATGCAGAAACTCAGAGAATTTATGAGTTATACAGATTGTCCATCTATAACTTGTTGCCACTTGCATTTACATCTTCTAATATATTATGGGCGATGAGGCTTATCATTGCGGAAATCTTAATAAAATTATACTTAAAATGATAGAAAATTTCTGCTCATGAATGACTTTTAATTCTAGGCAATATTCATTAAGCATCCAAGCAGGACTGTACTGCCTCTTCTGTGCTTTCATGAGATTTGACTCGTGTGTGTGTGTGTGTGTGTGTGTGTGTGTGTGTGTGTGTGTGTTTACTGTTGTAACAAATTACCATAACCTTGGTGGCTTAAAATAAAATGTATTCTCTTTTAATTATAGAAGTCAGAAGACTGACATCGGTCTCACTGGGCTAAAATCAAGGTGGTGTAGGTCTATGTCTCTTCTTGGAGTCTTTAGGGGAAAAATTTGTTTCCTTGCATTTTCAAGCATTTGGAGGCCACCCATATTCTCTGGCTCATATCCACATTTCTTCATCCTCAGAGTTGGACTCTGTCCTTCTCACACTGCCATCTCTAATTCCCCCTCATCTGTCAGCCTCTTCTACTTTTAAGGATTCTTTTGATTACATTGGGCCCACCCAGACAAGGCAGAATAATCCCTCTATCTCAAAATCAGCTAATTAGCAACATTCGTTCTATCTGAAATCTTAGTTCTTCTTTGCCAGGTAGCTTAACATAGTTTCAGGTGCTGAAGCTGGTACGTGGACATCTTAGGTGGGAATCATCCTGCCTATCATCATACATTTCATCTTGTATCTAAGACCATTGCATAATTATTGTCATTGCTGATGAAATATTAGATTCTTGAGAATAAGGGACTCTTCCATCATTTCGTTCTGGTAGGTAGGACAATTTGTAGCTTAGTAAATTCCACATCACAATTCTGTATTTTATACACGTGCATATATCTGACATACGTACATATGGACATGCGTTTATAGTGAAAATTCTGAGGTTTAATCTACACGGAGGCAAGTTTATTTGAGGAGGAAAATACATTGCATGTCTACTGCCCTGCTTAAGTCCTGATTCTACTGAGAGCACAGGGGAGGGGTGGTGGTGTGGGAACATAGAGGAAGAGGCAGCTAGAGACTGAAATGGAAGCTTTATTAGTGAGAAGGACTAGGTTGGAGGAGTGTGTCAAAAATTGGCTCCTTAATACTTATGACCAGATGCAGGCCATTTCCTGTCCAGTCCCAGGGGGTGCTGGAAACCCCTCCCTTAGAGCACTCTTGGCAAGGGGGAATGGGTTAGAGTATTGACTCTTGGGGACACTAAGTGTGGGCTGCGGGCCAGCTCCCCTCTCGGATTCTTGGGGGTAACGCCAGCTCTGTGGGGAGAAGTCAGAATACAGCAAGTGACCAGCACACAGTGAGTTGTTGCCATGGAAACCACCATGGTGCGCTGGGAGCATCCTCGTCTGCCACCCAACACACTGGTCATTTCCATAGAAATACAAATCAACCAATTCACTCAAAATGTTGAAACCAGTTGTGGATAAAGACAAACCCGCATTTATGTTGAATTATAAATACAAATTTTTAGAACTCTATTGAAGCCAGTTATAAAATTTGGTCAATAATAGATAATTTTTGAACTATCTTGAAATACGTGAGGAAATAGGCAGAACATACGCCAGTAAATCGAGCTGTAAGAAGTAACTTTCCAAAGACTCTGTTCTCCCACATGTTCAAATAGCTTTTAGTTTCAAATTACTTATTGTGATAAAAGATGCTTTACATATTTTTTTGGAATAAATAGAAAGTTTATTTGTCATCTATGTAAAATAATGAGGAACACTTTAAAATTATCCAAATATTTAAAAATATGTTAGTAATACTTGTTTTCCTTTACACCAGAATCTATAAATTATGAAATATGTCCCCGATAAAATCTGTCATCTGTGTATGAAGTCTCTGTTAGGGGCTCTCTCTCTCTTCCGGCATGGCGGGCCCTCTGAGATTAGAGATGGGGCTGTGCGAACCATCCTAAAACGTTTTGCCAAGAGCGTCTCAGGGACTGAGTGAAGGGTCGTTGGGGAAGAGAATAAATAAACCTTCCCAGCAAGAAAAGCAGGGGCTCATCCCCATCTGGCTGAAGCCAGACTTCCCAAGTTCACGTCCTGCCTCTCCAGTGCGTGGCTATGGGCCAGTTACTTGGTATCTCTGTACCTCTGTTTCCTCAAGATGCAAAAGGTTTCTAATAATAGAGCCACAAGGTTACTGTAAAGGTTGGTTTTGATCAACATGCAAGCCCCTGAGAACAGCAGCTGGTATGTTTGAAGCTATTATTATCTGTGTTCATAGTAAAAGAGATAGAGGCTCAGAGATTTGTTGCATGTCACATAACTGGAAAGACAGAGGAATTGAGCTCAGTGCTCTGATTCTTAACTCTGGCTTTGTGTTTAAGACGCCAGAACTATCATCAAGATATATGTTCCTAGGATTTAAACATTCCGCTTGTGAAGCTACTTGTTTGGGCTTGTATGAGGATGTTCCTATAATGAAACGTTCTTATGATATCCAACTTTCTGGGGTTACTCTTTTTTTTTTTTAATCACAAATATGTAATTTGACTATTGATGCCATAGAAGACCTACGATCCCCGTGACCTCCCAGAATTTCTGATCATTTTCTCAGGGTTCTCATAGGATTCCACTGGGATTTTTTTATCAATTTTTGGTTTTGATTTGTCACTTCTCCTGCTTTCTCTTGATACAAGTTGCTAATCTTATCTGCACATCCTCAGCCTGATATTTCCTGCTTCATTTGTCCTAAACTTGGACATAATCTTCTCTCAATTCTCTGATGTACCATTAATAAAAGATCAGGATGTGATATAATCTTTTCATAACTTTGGGGGCATATTTCAGGGGGAATTATGGCATGGTGCAGGTAATCGTAAAATGTAATATTGGATTCTTTAGCTGGCCTCCAGCCTTCTACCTCCTCACACAGAAAACTTCCCAGCTCCTTTCTCCCTCACGTGCCAGAAAGATCAAAGCCCCAGTCTCTCTTGCATGCTGCCCGAATAGAAGGCAAAATCAGCTAAGTTCAGAACTTCCACTTCACATTGCCGGTCAGAAAATCATTTTAATGTCATTTTATATGAATTAATTTAATTAAATCAGGTATTGGGGGCCCTAAACATAATCATGTTAGACACAGCCTGCATCCCACTGGGAACTAACTTTGAAATTTTATATTATTTTTACTGTTCATGGATTTTTGTAGATACTGACCATTTATCTATTCAGTTACGGAATAGCATGAAACAATTTTAATATAAAACAGTCAAATCTCGATAGTGTGATAGGAAAGAAATGAAAAGAAACTAATATTTATCCAGTGGGGTTTTCAGCAGTGTGATTTTTCTCTGAAAAACTTTATGTACAGAAAAGACGATCTGCAGTTATTTGAGAGATAAATTACTATTGTTTGATTAAAGCGACACATCATAAAAAATGCTTCAGCTTAGCTTTAAATTCAACTCAAAATCTCATTCTACTCATTTCATTTCAAACTTAGTAATGATATTCTTCCAGATACTTTACATTGCATTTTCAGATGTAATATTTTTATTCGATTTTGCTTTCGAATATTTAAATATTGACACAGAAAGCAAAACTTTCCAAAACTTAAACAGATCTTGTACATCTAATAAATAAAACAATTTAAGCACAGCGAGCCAGGAGTTCTTCTAACCACGTCAGTATTCTTTAAAACGTAGTTGAGATGCTGTGATACCGTTTAGCTTACTGTAGCAAGTTGGGATGAGTTACCCAACCAGATATTTTAAAAATAAAATCCCAAGACCAACCTTTCAGAATCTCTAGGATGATAATTTTATTAAACATTACAGGCTTTTCAATGCCAAATGTATGCACGTTGTTCCAATGATTAAAAATTATATTCCTAATTTTGCCATTAAATAATAAAATTCATCGTATTTGTTTATTTTTATCTTCTTTATATTTAATTATTCATCTTTCCAGGATTAAGGACCTATCCAGGAAATCATTTTATCATCTCTAGAAAGGTGAATACAGTCATCTGCCCCAAAACTGAAGCTGAAATGTTGAACCTGAGAGCAGTTTATGTCCAGAGTGATTTGACTTCTAACATTGATGGACAAATTGAGCTATCTAATAAGCACTTGTAAACAGAAGACCATAAATTATAGCTATATGTTTATAAAGTATGTAAAATACACTATAATTCCATAATTGCTTCTACCATAAACCACCTTATTTTTTTCCCTAATTCTTTTTTTCTGTATGAGTTGGAGAAATTCTATACCTTTCTGACACCACACACCACACACACACACACACACACACACACACACACACACATGCGTGCACATGCACACACACACATTTATACACACACATTGCACCTAAATTGCTTCCTTCATCTCTTTATTATAATTGCATTGATTTTTATATTAATAAAATATTATTTAGGTCTAGCTCGAATAATTCTCATAGATATTTTCATGGAACCTAAATGGTTCTGCATGCTTTCATTCTTTTTCTGCCTCTTGTAGGCCATAGCACTCAAGTCACGCTTATGGTGCATGTATGTGTATGGTATTTTACGTATATTGTGATTTAAGCTTCCTAAATTTAATAAGGTATTTACTGTTATTCTGTTCTCAAAAATTAGGAAAGTGCTTCAGGAAATGTAAACAACATATATCATGTCATCGAACCAATGCGTGACAGGCAGGGACAGAGGCCCAAGGCCGTCTGGTAGGAGGCCGAGAGTCTATCCATCACACCGTGGGCCTCGGTTCTTTTAAGAACCATCATTGAAATATTTATGGAGATGCTATATACTAGGCACAGATTTTCAAGAAGACGCAAAAGTTCCCTCTCATGGGAGGCTACGTAGATGAAGTGGGAGTCGTAATCCTATAATGTCTCCAAGTGCAGAAAGAAGGGCTGTGGCTAACAGGAAGCGGGGGAGCGAGGAGGGGTGTGATATACATCGGTGTGGGAGGTACCTGAGTGGCACCGTGCAGGGAAGAGAGCTGGCTCTGTGGAGAGGGACAACCAAAGGTTTTAATGCTTGGCTTGTTTACTTGTACTGTGTGACTTGGGACACGTTACTTAACCATTCTTGGCCGTTGTTTCCTCATCTGTAAAATGAGAACACTAATATCTACTATGCAGCGTTAGTCTACATCGACTGATACAAAGGGCACATTAAAAGTGTGTGTGTTTCCACGTGCTTGAAAATGTGATCTATTACGATACGCTTTAAGAAACTCTTCCTATAAATTATCTATCTTTTTCAATATATGCATTTACTTTTTTTCTGTGCAGTTTAATAAAGCAATTGCTATTATCTCTATTTTTTAAACATAATTTTGCCAATACTACATCTCTTAGAAAAATGACAGTTTCGCTGTACACATATTTGGGGACATTATGAAGCAAGATCACTCTAATTTTCTTAGAAAGTAAAAATATTAAAAAATGTTAAATTAAACTTAATTAATAGTATCAGTTTCAAATACAGAGTACCTATCTCTTTTTCAGACCATCTTTATTTAAGGACCAAGTAATTTAGCAATAGCCAACATACCAATCCTCTCTCTCTCTCTTCTCTATAACTGTTCTTTTTAATCATCCTCCCCCTTTTCAGTGTCTAAAAGTTTAGTGTAGGGAGGATTTTAATTCTCAATCAAACCCACATTCAAAGACCATGATATATTCATATTTTCTTTTTTAATGTGCGTTGATTTCTTTCTTTCTCTTCAAGGCAAGTCTTACAAGCATGGCAATTTTCGTCTGGGATAATGACGGCCATGTAGCAGGAAAGTTTCGACTGACACGCAGAAAATAACTTCTTTTATAAAATTATGTTTGCGTAAAAGTGCTTTAGAGGAACCTATGGTTGACTTCTCTCACCTTGATTCACTCATTAGTAGTGATTTCCTTTGGTCTTCCAAATTTCCTTTGCTCTGGTACCACACAAGAGCAAAATCAAGCCACACAGAGAGCTTGCCAGGAAGTGCTCCCTCATCCCGCCTCTTCCATTCAATGTCTGTTTTCCTCTGCTTTTTAGAGACCGTTTGAAGAGAAAAGTGGGAACCGCAGCAGTAATTTGCCATTAAATAATAAAATTCATTGTAGTTTCTGAACTAGGTGAAGCGGTTCTGATGTTTGATAAAGATTATCAAAAATTAGGAGAGTGCTTCAGAAAATGTAAACAACGTACATCATGTCCTACAATTCAAGCCAACTCAACTCTGACACTATCTAGCCAGAGATACGTGAGATCTCGCAGGTTAACACTCAAGTCCACAGGACTGCCCTCCCCTCACTTTGAATGCCAACGACAAGTAGTAGATCCCCAAGTTACCCACAACTGCTTTCTGACTTGGCTACAAATTGGAGGACCCCATGACCTCGTCGCCTTTTGAATACGATTAATTTGTGTGAGTAAAATGACTTGGTTTTGGACCAATAAATGTGGAGAGATAATAGCATGTATAATCCTTGTGCACGCGCTCGCTTTCTCTCTCTCTCTCTCTCTCTCTCTCGTAACTCATAACTGGAAGTGAAGGACTTCAAGATGGCAATGCCACAGAATGAAAGGTCACCGAATCTCCATCACTGGGGGAGAGGCACAGGCCTGCATCTGCCTGTGACAGAGTCTAGAAAAGCCACTGATCTGAGTGGTGTTTGTTCCAGCAGCTGATGTCACTTATGTTGTTTAATATAATAGATATGTTCTTATGTTTAGTTTCTCCCAGAAGTCCAGGTAACTGGATAACAGCTTGTTGTTTAGGGATTATTACCAGCAAAATGATGGAGAAGAACTATCTGCTGATGTGATGAAAATTGAATACAGCTTTTTATGGTATAATTAATGACTTTATAAGGACTCCTCAGGAGGTTACAACTTAACAAGTAGGCAAGCAGGCCTCTTAAATAACTCGGTAACAGTCAAGATCAAACAGATTTTATTTTTAAATTATAGAAGGAAGTAAAAATCTCTTTTTATGAACACTACACACAATATACCAGAGCGTCAGGTACTTGCAAATAGATTTAGCAACACTTGATTATGTCTGACATAATCAAGAAGTAACTATGATTTGAAGGCTGTTCATCAAATAAAAAGTCAGTCCATCATCAGAGGTAGTTTATTTCTGATTGAAGCTGAATTCTTCCATGGCAATCAACTAAAGGGCTTATATAGAAGTCATACCTGAGCTTTTCAGGTCGTTTGCTTGTTTGACTTTCTTGAATTTTGTTAACAGGGTGAGTGTCCTTCTCTCTCTTTTACCACTTGAAAATCCAAAGAGAAGATGAGAAAAAAATCACCTCGCTTAATATTGAGGAATTTATAAAACAGCAGGTGAAAGTTAATTCTCAAAGGTCTCCTAAGAGAGCAAACACAGCGGTTCTGTCTTGATACACAGCTTATTGATGAAATAAGTTTGTCTAAAGTTGACTTTAATTTTTAATTAGCCAATCAGGTTCTGTTGACCTAAACTGTCTATTAAATCAAGTGCATTAGGAAAACTATTGTAAATCCTAACGAGATTCCCTCATTATTCTCCAGGTCCAGGAGTAACTGCAATCTTCTGCATGGAACATTCCTGATGCCTAATATTCTTTAAGCTAAGCTGTCTGCTCTTCCCTCTTCCCATGTACAAATGGTACATGCCTTCTCAGCATGTGATCCATATGATCTATGCCTGCTTCTCAGCCAAAGATGTCTCCATTTATTCCTGAAACCTGGAATATAGAAAGAAGTAAATTTATTTGTTCCATTTATTTGCAGCCCAAATAAGAGTTTGGATCTTTCATAGTCCCGTGATGACACTGGATCATATTCAAATAAAATATAGAAAGAAAAGCAATTATGTATATTGGTAATGTTGGTAGCTACATACACATACACACACACTCATATATATATATATCTTATCATATATATAGCTACCAACATACTTATATATATAGCTACCAACATTTATATTCTCTCCATCTATCATGTTCAAAAAATAAATTTTTGTTACATATATTTTAAACCATAAAATAGTGAATATATGTAGCTACTGTCTAAAATTTTTAAAAAATGGAATATTGCAGTATGTTAAAAGCCGCATTTACTCTACCATTCCAATGACCATTAGAGATATACCATTATCTTGACTTGTGTTACATTTTCTCATTTATTATTTATTTTTGCAGTTTGCCAATTATGCATGTGTGCTTATTAATAATGGGAAATATATTACTTCCTATTTCAGATCATTTGGAAGACTAAATGACTTTTATGATGCACTTAAAGTTAGATTCTGCCTGTAGAAGCCCTGTAAGAGTATTATTTGTGGTTTTGTTGTTGTTGGTATTGTTATTACCACGATTTAACACGTCTTTCTGTGTGCTCTGCAGTTCTCTAGGGCATATACGTAGGCGTGCAGTATCTGGATAGTAGGACATTGACATATATGCAACTATACGAACTAATACAAAGCTATTTACCCAAAGTACATGAAGCAATTTATATTCTCACCAGCAAGAAATGAGAGTATGCCTCGTTCTATTTTTTCACCATACATGATATGGCCAGACATTTTTTTGCCAAGCTGGAGGATATTAAAGGGTATTTCATTATGTGTTTAATTTGGACTTTCCTGATGAGGTGTTTAATTTTCTTTTCTTTTATACTTTCTTTGGTTGTTTGGATTTACTCTTTTGTCAAGAATTTCTTTAAATTCTGGGACAATTTTGTTGTTTGTCATGTGATTATCGAATATGATAATTCTTTATACATTTTGTGTACAAATCTTTTGTCAATTTAAGGGTTACAGATAACTTATCTGAGCTTTTGTCTAGTGTCTTTGTACTCTTTACGGTAACATTTTATGAATATTAATTTTTTAATTTCGGTGCAATTGAATTTACCATTCTTTTTTGCACTTTTTGTGTTTTGTGTAAAAATGTTATTAACCTATTCTCTGATATTGACTTTGAAAAGTTTTACAGTTTTATTTTCGTTTTTAGATCTCAATCACCGATGGACTTTAGTGTGTGATGTAAGGGAGGAATTCAATTTCAGAGCCCCTACTTCATATGGCAGTTCTGGGGATTACATGAATTAGCGCATCAAACCCCTTAGAGGGATGTGTGTCCAATGTACTACTCAGTACTTGTTACGTATTATAATAACTATTGACTTCTATTGAATCCTGCTTTCCTGGGCCCTTTTGTCTTCCAAATTGGTAGAATACTGGCCTCCGATATCCTTTCCCGTTCTCTCTGGTTTGCACCAGCTTTTTAAGGCTGCCCCCTACACCTGTGCTGCTGACCTAGGAGCTAAGTTCTGCCTGGGGTCAGGACACAGAAATCACAAGAAAGTAAGCCTGGAGGCCAAGTTAGAAATATGATAGTAAAACGGCTTGAAGACTTGATGTCATGAGAAGTATCAAATGAAACAGTGAATTCTTAATTGATTTCAATTAAATTTCCTTTCCCAGTTTTCACATTTACACGTTTCTGTCCTGGGCAGTAATGACTTATCTTTATAAAACGCTTTAGTTTTTCTCTCATGCACAGCCCTTTATGATGATTAAAAAAACTCTACATATATGTTAACTACATAGAACATATACTTTAAAAGTATATCCCATTTTACACAACAGTTATAAATTATACTATGATTTGGTAAAGTCATATTGAAATGTATTTTTCTATAAAGACTTTTTATTAGCGCAGTTTTAATTTAGCCAAATTAAGAGGAAGGTACAGAGATTTCCCATATACCCTCTGCCCCTACACCTTCCGTCACCAACATCCCACACCACAGTGTGACATTAATTGCAATTGATGAACCTACGTTGACACACTGAAGTCCATAATTCTCTTTAGAGCTCATCCTTGGTGCTGTACAAAAGGTACGATGACATATGTCCATCATTATAGTATCATACAGGGTATTTTCACTGTCCTAAAAATCCTCTGTGCTCCGCCCATTCTTCCCTCTCCCAACTCCCAGCCCCTGACAATCTCTGATAGTTTTACTATCTCTATAGTTTTGCCTTTTCCAAAATGTCATATAGGTGGAATCATATCATATGTAGCCTTTTCAGGTTGGCTTCTCGCACGTGTTAATATGTATTTAAGGTTCCTCTATGTCTTTTTATGGTTGATAGCTCATTTCTTTTTAGCACTGAATAATATTCCACTGTCTGGATGCCACAGTTTATTTACCCATTCACCTACTGAAAGACATCTTGGTTGCTTCTAAGTGTTGGCAATTATGAATAAAGCTGCTATCAACATGTGTTCGCAGGTTTCTGTGCAGACACGAATTTTTAGTTCTTTCGGGTAAATACTAAGGGACATAATTGTCATATTGTATAGCAAGGACGTGTTTAGTTTTATAAAAACTGGCAAACTGTCTTCCAAAGTGGCTATAGAATTTTGCCCTCCCATCTGCAACGACTGAGACTTCCTGTGGCACCACATCCTCACCAGCATTTGGTATTGTCAATGTTCTGGCTTTTGGCCGTTCCAATAGGGCTATTGTTTTAATGTGCATTTCTCTGATGACATATGATGTAGGATATATTTTCACGTGTTTATGTGTTCTCTGTTTATCTTTGGTGAGGTGTCTATTAAGGTCTTTGGCCCAATGTTAAATCAAGTTGTTTTCTTATTGTTGAGTTCAATAGGTCTTTGTATATTTTGGATAACAGTATTTTATCAGATGTGTTTTCACAAACATTTTCTACCAGTCTGTGGCTTGTTTTCTCATTCCCTTGACATTGTCTTTTTGAGAATAGAAGTTCTTATTTCTAATGAAGTTTAGCTTATCAATGATTTCTTCATGGATGGAGTCTTAAAATGTATTTTCAATATCTTACAATTAGACACAAATAGAGGGGAAAAATCAAAAGAGAAAATTAACTTTATGACATATTTTCAATGCCATAGTTACACATAATTTAACTATATAAACTTTTGATTTATATTTTTTTATTGGATTTTCTTATAGGAGAGTACATTATTGCAGTGGATCACAATTGGCACACTTGGATCCTCTGCACTAGTATATCTTCATCCTAATATTACAGAGGTAAGAAATAAGAAATTCTCCCCAAGAAGTAAGTGGTGAGGGAAGTTTTGCAGATAATAAAAATGTTCATTTCTATAAAGCGATTTTTGTCAGGATTTCCAATAGTTTTTCTAATGCATCTGATTTAATAGACAGTTTAGGAAAACAAAACCTGGTTGGCTAATTAAAAATTAAGCTCAACTTCAGACAAGCTTATTTCATCAATAACCCGTATATCAAGACATAATCGTCATGTTTGCTCTTAGGAGACCTTTGGGAATTAACTTTTACCTGCCGTTTTTTAAATTCCTCAATGTTAAGAGATTTGACCTTTTTCTCATTTTCTCTTTGGATTTTCGGCCAAGACTGGATGCCTAACAAGATAAACTACTACAAGGAAAGTGTCTTGTAATTTTCTGGCAGTTGCCCAGAATATAATACAGGATGTAAAACTCAAAAGTCCATTCTGTGAGGAGCCACTGAAGCGATAATTTTTCAGATGTTACTCTAGTGGCCTGGAAGACATGATGCAGGTTCAATAAAGAAAAGAAAGAAAAAGAAAAATACTCATGTGCATCCAGGGAGTAACTTACCAACTGATGCATCAGTTTTGGAATACAGCAGGAAAAAAAAATCTCTAAGGGAACTAGAGGTTATTGAATACAAGTATTTCCTTTTAGCCTACTGTTAAAAAAGTTTAAAAATGCATTTTGTTAACACACATATATATTCTTACATGTTATGGATATAATCTATATTACAGAAAATTAATATTCCGACTTCTGTATTATTTTACATATTAGCCTATATGACAGAAATCAATTTATTTCCTACAACTTCTGAATTTATGCTGACATCATCTTTAAAGTTTAAACAGTTTGGAATTTACATAGTTCTTTCAGTTTCATTTATCACAAAGAGTTTCAGTATAAATTTGATTATATTATAAAATTTCTTTTTACTTATAGGAAACGACTAATTTTGTACCACTTAAAGATTTTGCCTCCAATTTGATTTGTATTTGTCTAATAAAATTTTCCTATGTTATCTAGGCTATTTAGTGTCACTCTATCTAAGGCATGTCTCTCGGAAGTTGCACAATCTAGGATTTTGTTTGACCTCATCACAGTTAGAGTTTCTTATTTGTTTATTTGTTGTTTGAGTAGGAGGTTTTATTTTCTTTACAACTGTTGTTATAACAAGTTTTTGGCTCAGTTCTGTCACCTACAATTTATTTATGTTTCTTTTGTTTTGTCCTTTGATATACACATTTTCTTTCCATTACTTTTTTTTTTCTTTCTTTTCTTCAATGTCTTGGAGGGTGTATATTTTGTTTTAAATTCTACTTGTGGTTATCTTTTACTTTTCAGAGTGACTTTTCAAAATTTATGAATTATCAGATCGAGTGAGATTTTAACTCTCAGCAATTTGTAATAAGCAATATAGCAAATACTTAACTTCTGAAAGATTCTTCAAAGTAACCTTCCTCTTATTTCTCCATCTTATTGTTATAATTTCAAACTTGAAATCTTGAATATTGTTTTGAAATGTTATTTGAATAGTACGTTTTTTCAGAAAAACTCTGACATTTTATTCAGCTTAGATACTGTATTTTTCTGAAGTTATTTTCAATTATACCTATTTGAACTGATTTCAAAGCCCACAATATGTCCACTTCAAGTGTTTTTTAAAAGACAAATGAGTTGATGGTATATTTTCTGAACTCTTTATTGTATATAAATCCTTAAAATCATAAATCCTGCCATTCACCTTCATATAAGAATAATTTATTAGCTGTTTAAAATTTTTCTTACATATTTTCATGCAAATTCAATAATTTGTTTCATTTATGAAACAAATCAAACAACTGATTTTTATTTGCTCATTTTGGACACAATATCTAGTGACTTTTTTCCCTGATTTTATTCAAAATAATTTTGTAATCAAAGTTATTTGTTTTTCTCATATATTAGTTTTTTAGCAGGAATGAAGAGTGCTCACAAAATAAGTAATCGAAGAAATGAGGAACTATATACAAATGTGTTAAGAGAAACCAACAAAAGTAATCAAAAGGGGCAAAGGGACAGGGTGACAGTGTGGGAGAGAGCCACCTGACATGAACTGTGGCCTTTGCAGGCAGAAGTCATCACTGTCCGACCATAGCCCACTGGGGAGAGTCAGAGAAATGAGTATCTCAAAATCTCCCAGTCTCCTGCTCATACTCGCCATTGCCCCAATCCAACAGATGTCCAGAGACAAGGGAGCTTGGCGATGCTCTCATTGGTGGTCACAGCAGGCCACAATCAATAGTCATGAGACATAGTACTAATGATTGAGGGGGTACACCTAAGGGGAAAATCGGGAAAAAAAAGACCCCGTAATTGTTTTTCTTTCTTGTTCCAACTCTCTTTCCCTCTTCTTCCTGTCTGGAGAAAAGCTGGGAACTAAGACCCCTGGCAGGACACGGAGCAACCTCACCAGCCTCCAGCTGACGATGTCTGAATATTTTTTTAATGAGAAAAATCCTGGTATTTTACATTTAATATTCCTTGCTATTCTTCATCTCCAATGTGTAATAATTCACCGAATCTTATATTTTCTATCTTCGAAATAACTCATCTCATTTCCACTCCTATTTGACTTTTAATTTCAACCCCGGATAACGGTAATAGGTTATCAATTAACCTTTTTCTTTATACTCTCCAAACTCTACTGGCTATGGATTAAATTAATCTTCCCAAAACATCATCTCCACCATAGCACTCCCCTGACAAAATCCCAGTAGTTAGCCTTGTCCTATACCATCAATTGTAATGCACTCCAAGGACTTATATTATTTGGTTCTGACCTACTTGTTGGGTCTCATCTCTTAATACTTCCTATGGGTATATGATATTTTGACACAACTGTTTTAATACCAAACACATTTTGACATAGTAATTTTTTAATGTTGCTATTATAGGGAGGAAATTTGTTTTTTGTTTTTTGTTTTCAGAAAATAAGTAGCTATATTTATTTCTCTCCTTTTAAGTTACCAGTTAATAAGCAGAAAAGACATTTTTGTGGAAATACATTCATTACCTGATGAGATACATGTATATTCTAATAAATGTTTAGACTGTTCCATTTTATTTAGTTCCAAAAGTAACAAAATGATGTTTGTGAGATTCTGTGTATAAATGCGAACAAAATTATTGAAATTAAGACAATTATTTACAAATAACTCTCATAAATATGATTTTTGTGATTTGGTAAATAACAGAGATATTAAGTATTCAAGTATATTTATACACGGTATGCATAATATTTTGTGTATTACTGCTGTTATTTCAATAACATCTAGGAAAGAATTCAGCATAATAAAAAATATAATATCATAGAAGATGAGGGAATGGTCCTATGCTTTGGAGACTATGTTTTCTAATCATAACCAGTGTAATGAGGGAGTCTTTGAAAAAATTTAATGTGCTTAGTTATGCCAACCCATACCACAGATAGGACCATCTTTTGCTAGTGACAACCATGTCATACAGAAGATTACACTAACAATTAAAAAATCATTAAAAAATCATTTGTGTTATAACTTAATAGTAAGAAGCTTAATAATATGTGTCGTATATTTTTTAAAATCTTTTTGTAAAAAATATATATTAACCTATACTGGTTATATATTGAATTCTACCCCTGGGTATGAGCTAGTAAAGGATTCTTTATTGGGAATGGTGGGGTGAAAAGGGATATGAAACTTGGCAATATCTGTCAGGTAATTCAGATGTAATCACGACTTGTCTGCTTTCTATAACTGATCATCTAAAAAAGAAATGCTCATTCTCTAAGCTTTTGAATGTTTTGAATAATGCATATTTTCCAGCTTGTTGTTGTGTTGCAATTTGCTATGCTAACACTCTTTTAATTCATGTGCATTTGCTAGATTAGTAATGGAATTTAGGTGAAGAGGAATGATAACTTAGTAACTGGGTCTTTTGTAATTACAAAAGTGACATCTTCATAAAAGCAAAAAAAAAAATCAAAATGAATTTTATGTTAGCAAAAGTCTGCTGTAATGGACTGAGTTAGTGTGAAACAAGGGTGAAATGTCTTTTTCATACATTATTGTGCATAAAAATCCCCTAATGATTTAATTTTGCCCAGGTCTTTTTGACCCAGCTGTGTCCAAGCAGCAGCATGAACACGGGCGGGGTAAAATGCCCTGGTCCTCCCCTGGTCTAACTTCCAACACGTGGTCCAGGAGTAACGCCTCTCCTTCTGTTGCCCAATATGTCCAGTTCAATTTGTACCGTCTTAATATCCTACCTTAACCACTTAATTAACCTCTATGAAAATAATACCACCCTTAATCTGTATCATTGTTTGCACTGAATCTCATAGAATATTTTAGTTTTAAACTGATCTATCATCTATCATCTATCTATCATCTATCATCTATCATCAATCATCTATCTATCATCTATCTATCTATCATCATCAGCTGTTACAAGGTAAACTGAGGTACATTAAAATTTCAAAGAGCGTTTTTTTGAGTAAACATCAAATCAGGCAGCACCAAACCGAAAGCAGTTAGGGGTCTTCCATCAGCTAGATCTAGGGGAGAGGTTTTCACAAAGACTCTGATGCAAAGCAAGAGAATTCTCTGATTCACTATAGGTTAAGCAGGTGCCTCTTTGGGAAAGCTGAGTCGGTCATTTGTGATTGGTCATTCTTAATTTTCACGTTCTTAGATTTGTGCTCCTGGACCCTGGCTTAGGCTTCGGTTTGCTTACATGGGTTACCAGTGCATCAGAGCCACATCAGTCTGATGGCCTCCTGTGTAATTAACAGATACGGTATGCCTTCACAAGTAAATTCTAAAAGGCTTGAGGGTCTTTACTTTTTCATAGTCCTGAACAAGTCAGGTCATTCCACCTTTAATGTAGTACTCTTGCTCTCATTGACTTGAATAAACTTTGAGGCACTGTTTAATCATAGTGCATGGTTTTACAAAACAATTCACATCCATTGAAATAATAAATCACTAACAATCATATACATATATGAAGTGTAATGGATTCTGTACTTGTAATTAGCATATGCACAGTGCAGTTATGTTTGTATTTATTGCTTATTATAGACTGTTGACCCCACTTAAAATGAATAACATTATTTACTGCAGGTATATCAGTGTGCTTGGTTACATGGAGTAATCTTAGACTTCCTTGGGGTTGTGATAAAATACAATAAATGTATTGGATTACTTTTTTAAAGGGCAAAACATCTGTGCTTCTGAAATAAATCTGGCTCTAGGAGTTTAGACAAGAATATGAGCCTGTATCCACTTTTTACTTCAAGAAAGAGTACCGCTAATCTCATTTATATGGCTCTTTATGCTGCTCTTAAAAGAAGTCTTCCCGCCCCTCCTTCTCTCTCCTCTCCCCGCCCTCGTCCCTCTTCTCCTCCCCCTCCACTGTCTCCCTCTGAGTATTCTGCTGTGCAAAGTAGAAAGTCATACATGATCAGATAGGGCATTTAGGAGCAAAGTCAGTTATAAAAATCTGACATCTGCACGTGGTTTATAAAATTAGGAAAACATTGTAAAAAATGTAGTGGTCAAAAGCATTTGAATTTATAAATAGACAAAAATAGATATTTATATTTAATTATACACATTGCCACCTGCCATTTATTTGAAGTGGTGTTTAACGAGTATTGGATAATGAAAGGTTGGAAGAATTTTCTCTTTAAAACATAGTTGAGGACATTGTTTCTTTCATGGAGAAAGCTCCAAAGGAGTTATTATATTAAACTATTAGATTTTGTTAAAGTGTAAATATGTATAGTTTCTAAATGAAATCCATTCACTCATTCCACAAATATGTAGGGAGAAACTACTATGTGTGAGCAGTTATAAGTGCTTGGAATACATTAGTAATCAGACAGAGATTTGTGCCTTTAATCTAGAGGGCTGAGAAATAAGCAATAGATGGAACAAGTAAAGTATATTACAGGTGGTGAAAAAGAAGGCAAGAGTGTTTGGAGGCAAAGGTATGGAATTTGCTTCAAGCTTAAATAAAGAATGCCGTACCAACGCCATCAGTGACAGCGCCAATTAATAGCCTTCGAAACACGTTAATAATTGTCAATGAGGAATGATGAAGAAAAAGAGGTGCACGTGTTTCTCCCCATTTCGTTCAATATTCATGAATAAAGAAAAACTAATTTTAAGTTGACATATCTCTAAGCCTAACATTGTTACTTCGAGTGAATTCTGTCCGAAAGATTCAAGTTTGGAAGAGCCTTAGAAGACATTAGGGTTTCTGGGTGAACCAAAGGAAATCCCACACTGACATGTGGGGAAGGTTCACTTTCAACTCCTCTCTTTCACTAATATTTTCTCATTAGCTAGTTAAACTAAGTAAAATAATTTCTCCCACGAGAGGAAGAAATTTAGAGGGGAGGAGAGCAATATTACCTCAGCTGGAGATCTTCAAAATGACCGATCCCCTGGGGCCATCAGATCAAATGGTTTGTCTGCCATCACTACTTCTCAGCTCACACTCTCTAATAAATGCTTGCTGAGGAAGCGTGAGTGTGGAATGAGACATGCTCATTCCTCTGCCTTTCTGCATTTCCTCTGTCCCTTTGGTTCTTTCTGTTTTGACACCATCTCATTTTCTTCTTCATCTGTTCATTTCACCCTCATCCTTTGCCTCCTAAATATTCCCGTCTGATAATTTCTCAAATTTAGCATTTTATATTTGTCTTCTCTTCTCTTTAATTAATCCTCAAAAATTAAAAAAAAAGTAAGAAGAATGGGAGAAGGAAAGAAACCAGACAGAATTTAATGTTAATATTCTAGTGTTGGTTCAGGGAGTGGGTTTTAGATGTTTGTCGTATTAATTTTAAGAATGCAAGAGAGGGAGAGAGAGGGAGAGATAGCACAATATGGACAATAATGAAAATTATCCATAAGAAACAAGGATTATCATTAATTAATTATCGTTAACAATATGCATGCAAAGGTATTTTAGAAGAAAGAGGAAGAGAAGAAAGATGTAGAAGAGGAATAGGAGGTGACCAGTAATTTATCTTAAGAAGAAGGCAGCAACAACATTGTTATTGCTACTGAGTGATCAATGAAAAATTCAGAGTTCAATAGGAAATTCAGCAGAGTTAGGCCTAAAGAAGTCGGGTGATTTAACTTGAAAGTTGTTACTGTTTTCTCATGTTGGTATGCAAACCTAGTGGGCAATTATAGGAAGTAGCTATGGGGTTTCAGAAAGCAGTTGAATGCATTTGAAAAGCTTTCAAAACCTCTTTGCCGGCAGAATCAAAGAGCTTTAATCGTTTTTCTTAACTGCAATATGGAACAAATCATTCTGTCAAATTAAATGACTCCCATACCATTTCTGCTTAATTGTGGCATAAGCCCCATAGACTGGACTTCCTAGTCTTCTTTTCAGTGTTTTTTTTTTTAATTAAAAAAGTTTGTATTTGCATTAACCATCAATGAATTTAATATATTATTAAATTTACTCCAGATTGTCCAAATATTTGTGTCTTGGCAATTATTTCGGGATCGACATCATGCAATCGAACTCACTTTCATCCACAGAAGACAACAATTTGAAACATTATCTCTCAGTTTATTTTGCACCCTTTATCATCAGCAGTTTAATGCAGAACTTATTGACTGCAGATTATATATATCTCGTTTTTCAGTTGTCTAATTTCACAGTACAAATGTTGTAATATCCCTCAGGTTTTGGAGTTTGTATTCAGTTTCCTATATAAAGCAGTTGGACCATCTTCTAAATTCTTTTCGCTTTCCTGTCACATCAATGAGAAGAACAAATACGCATTAAGTTTATCAGTTACACACTGACTTCAAGAAGGTTAAATGGTGACACTTAATCTTATTAAAGGCAGAAATGTGTACTTATAATTTTATAGAGAAATTAGTATAGAATTTTAAACTTTATTTTAAATGTCAAAATATATTTTTATTATGTTATCATTTTAATTTCACAAGGGAATTTGTCAGTAAGTCTATAAAAGCATTCTGAATCCAAGAGTTCTGCTAATAAAGCAAAAATATAGGTGGTGAAACCTGTAGACGACCTGCCCACGCCAACCAAGAATGTAAAGGACAAGTTACTGTGTCTTAAACCTCCCACAATAAAGGATGAAAGTGCATTATTTGATAGACTTCTTTCAGTTCTGGAGACAGCATGGTTCACACTTAGAAGTATGCCCCAACCTACGTGGTAGGTGACATGACAGGCTGCCAGCTTTCTGTGGTACAAAGACCCAGATGTGCTGCCTAGCAGGCCTAGACAGCTGCTTGGGCCACAAGACTGACTGCATGTTATTAATGTTCCCGATGCAGAGAGAGTATGACATACGTAGTAGGAACTAGTGGAATAATCACGGCCTTGACCACAAGAGACTTCTGATCTAGAACACGCCATCGGCAATAGACAATTGTACGTCTTTTGAAAAAATAGCTCCTGGCATGCTACTGGACCCTGGAAGAGCCACTAATTTTTGACCATAGGAGATATTCCAAAATTTAAAATATACTACTGTGCTTCATTAAAGGACAAAATAAATCGTAAACCATATCAAGGATTTTAAAAGGCATTTTCCAATAGAAGAGAGATAAAAATTCTTTTACATTTCTTTGACCTCTATTTTATAAGTAATCATGATGCAGTTGATGGTTTCTAAGCCTTTATATCTAAACTGCTCATATTCCCATGAAGCCCTACAGTAAATGTCATGATTCAACTTTTAACATGCATTGATGGTCATGAATGTATAATTGATACCATTGAATTGGTGACCGTTCTGTTTCTTTAAAGCTCTTTCCAGTTATAAAACATGTAGAAAGATATTCTTATAGTTTATTAGCAGTTATTTTCCATTTAAAAAATTTAACACCATCTAGAGAAAAATTCATGTGAAACTAGTAACAATAAAATCTTTCCATAAGGATAACTAAATTTTCTTTTATTATAATTTCTTTTTTTCACACGTAAAAAATAATGATCAGCAAACTATACCAGGAGACAAGTTCAGCATATTTTAAAATAGCATCTGCTATTTAAGTAGTTAAACTATCAAATTTGATAGAAAGTAATTAAATTTTTTTTTCCTAGTGACATTCTTACTCTATAAAACTGATGGACTCTTGTGACAGCTTCATTTTTTTAAAAAAAAAAAAAATTTAAAGTTTAGTGCAATGTCCGAGTCAAGGTTTTTATTTAGTAAGTCAGAAGCCCATCTCAATAATTATTATTAAAAAAAAATAAGAAATCAATTTTAGGGCAATAATTGACTTCTTTGAAGAGGTGTGTGTCAATCAAGCAGGTTCCAGGACACGGCCATTGCTCTGATGGGTAAAAAGGTTGATAGGTAATTAGAAGTCGAAGGAACCCACTTACTACAGACACAATCTCTGATATGTGATGCCGGGTTTCTACAGCCTAAGCCCCCAAATCAGATCAGGTCCATGAAGCACTGTCTCTGAGTCTTAATATGCTAACAATATTTAGAAAAATAAGTTCTTCCTACTCATCCTCTGTGACGGTTCTAGACGTAAAAGAAAATCTGTTTTCTTTCTCAATCACATATCCCATTTCCTTTTAAATGCTTGATGTCCCATGGTCATTACTATGGATAAAATTGATAAGTCTGTTTCACCAGTTATTGTTTATTTTGCCAAAAACATTCACATCTCTTTGGATTCCTTGTGATGATGCTGGAGTGGTCTAACTACTGGCTCCCCAAAATAATTATTCTTAGTTCCGAGTTGACATTTAAGAGCCTAATCTCCCAAACAGATCATCCAGAAGCTGCAAAAGAGATGAAATTAAAACTTTACTGGAGATGTAATATACTGTTTCTTGGTGTCATCATGACCGTCGTTACAGCTCAAGAATCAGTGTGTTCCCCTAATGTAGAATAATTTCTTTATGTGTTAACTCAAAAATGTCGTCACTGGTAAGGTTAGTGAAACATAACTTTATATTATTTTTAACACTGATGTCTAATACTAGCTCAGGAAAGTTAAGTTAGAGTAGCAATTTTCTTCACTAAAACTTAAATCTAAGGAAGTTATAACTATTAATAATGTGAAAAAAGGCAGAGTTAGAAGCATATAATTTTAAAACAGTAAAGAAAGAAATGTATGACCAAAGGGATAATAATACTACTACTACTAATAAAAACCCATGGCAAATGAAGGTGTGACGTTATAAGAGAATATTTTTTCGGTGGTCTTGGGCAGAACTCTATGAGGCACTTCTCCGTGTGCTCCAAGTATGGTGTTAGTAGTTCACTTGCAAGCACCAATTACTTCTGAAAGTTCTCTGAAGAACAACAGTTTAAGATGTTTAATAGGTCTACTTTTCAATTCTTGTTGGATGTGTGGTCACTTTAGTTGGGAACTATGTATCGAAGCATGAATTCCTTGTCATTTTACTCCTGTATTGAAGATAAGAGTCCTTGTAAAGGTCTTTTCCCAGCAGGTTTGAGGGTAATCTTCTCCAATATCTCCTCCAGGTACTAGTTCACCTGTTTTTAGGTGATGCAATGGTTTAGTGATGTGGTTTTTGAGGAAAGGCAAGCTATACCTGTTGATGATAGGACTGATTACATTTGATTTTCTCTCTCCCATGATTAGCTAGAACAGCATTTAAATTGTTGGAATCCAGTATGAATGGCAATATTTCTAGCTTGGGAGCCTTCTTAGGGATGATTCATAAAAAGACAACCTATGAATACTTGAGCGCCAGGACCACAAGGCCATACGAGCTAAGGCTAGTATTTTAAGCCATGGGAATTCAATAATGACTGACCAGTTTTCACTTTTCCAGAGTATTGGGGGGTGATAAGGACAATAAGTTTTTGAGTAAATAACAAATCTGCATACTTCGTAAACACCTGTCCCAGTAAAAGAAGTTTCATTACCGCTGGGTAGCTAAATTTGATTTCCAGCTAGGAAATACGAAACCTATTTTTCCTTTAGCCATCTTGAGGGTTGTAGCTCTATAGGACAATGATCCAACCAGTCCAGATAACAAATTATTGTTAGGATATCGCCATAACCATGGAATAAAGAAATTACATTAAATTGATTCGAAGAGGCTGAGAGGTTTTTTTAGGATATGGTTCCAGTTCGGTCTCACTTTTGTTTTTTTCTGATTTACACCAGTCACAGAAAAGTCATGAACTCCTGGTGCTCTGCTTTCTTAGAAAAGTTATCTTGCGATGTTTTCTTAATGTTTGCAGTGAGTCTCCAGTGTGTTCCTTCAAGGAGCTCTTAGCAAGTATCCATTTGAGGTTTTACTTCAGGCAATCGGATGGATATTGTAACATTTCCAGATCTTATCCCCATGGATTTTATAACCCAGTCATTTCCAGTGTTCATTTTCCAAACTTAGGGGCCATATTTTATATATCTGTGATGGAATTTTATCCTCTCCACACGTTGGTTCTCATGTTCTCTAAAAAGTTCTTGCATAAAGGTTTAGCCAGAGCAGCTTGTGAAGCACGATAATCTGCTCAAAGTAATTTCTGTGGACCCTACATTATCTTTCTTAGTATTGACCTTCACATTGATGACAAAAAGTGTCACATAATTATGACTCCAAATATGTTTGGTTTCAGTGTATACACTATTTCAGTGTATATTTTATTTATGGCAAATTTACATACTCTAGAAAGGGCCAAATTTAACCATTTTTAACCTGGTTAGGAATAGAAGTCTACAGGAGACTAACTATGCAGAGCCAGGCTGGCATCGACTCTTTTTATTTTTAAGATTGTTGCCATAAACAAAAAACATTAAGACTCGGTGTGGGAATGAATGCAAATCTTTCCTGGACGCAAACTACAAACTACAAACTACAAAATTACAACTGTGAGATTCTTCTTCATTGTGTAAAGTTTAAAGCGTTGCTTGATTAATAGTATTATACAAGTGATTGGAAATATAAGAGGAAAAAAATGATATTCATTTATAGTTAATTAATTAGAAAACAAAAAGTTGTGTTTTTCATTAACCACAGGGATAAGTATGATAGTGATGGCTTTAAAGATGGTCCTTGTCAATCTGGGGACTGCCAGAGGGGAGGAGAGTAGGTGGTGGGGGGGCTGGGAAAAAGAGGTGAAGGGTTAAAGAAGTACAAATTAGTAGTTGATAGATGGTCATGAGGATAGGGAGCATGGCATAGAGAATTCAGTTAGCAGTAATGTAATGGCTAGGTGGAGAGCAGAGGAGAGAAAATTAATTGGGAGGATTGTTTTATAAGCTATATAAATGTCTAACCAAAATACTGCATACTTGAAACTAATAAAGTTTGAGACATGAAGATGCTTTGCCTACCTTAGGTGAGGATTCTAATTTCTCCGATGCAAGAAGGCTAAGTTTTGACTACTCAATTTTCATAGACAATGGATCTTTGATGTGGGCCCTGACTAAATGTATTAAAGGCATAATCTAAATCTCTTTATAGTCATAACAAATTAAGATTTACAATAATCTAATAAAAATCAATCAAGATTTTTATGGATTTTACTCCAATTATTCCCTCTATACCCCATTAGTCTTTGCCTCATAGGGTTCTGGGACATTGGGTAATTTTTTGTTCCTTTCTTGTCTCATACATAATGTAAGTATTCTAATTTCTAGATCAGCTATAATCTGACTGCGTGCAGATATATTAAAAGAAGTTCTGATATATTTTATCTGGCAGTTCTATTTGTAGAGTAAATCTCGCTTATTAAATTTTTACAGGTTACATCAGAAAGAAGAGGAATATTCTTTTGATAACAGTCCTCAAATTGAAGATCCATGTTAGAAACTGAAAATAATTTAAGATTGTTTGAAATTCCATTGCTTGAACGATTCTAGTAAACCAGAAAAAAATAAAATTAATTTCCCCTCAAGGTTTCTACAACTGACCACATACAGAAGTCTACTCATGGCTCTTTTCTTGCATATTCTGGTAAAACCAAGATGTTTAAAACAAAGTTACTCTCTTTTCTCCTTTTATACTTATTATAATTTGTCTTCATTCTTAGTTTCTTCAAACAATCTTAATATTTTCTAAAGAATACGTTGTTTTATGAAGCTCGAATTAATTGTGGGTCGAGGGGATATACATTTATAAGAGTATATTGTCATTAATCTATATTTGCAGAAGATGCCACTTGAGAGTTAAGAAAAATGACAGGGAGTTTCTGAGGTATGAATTTTTCTCTCAGAGGGACATCATTAAACAGTTCGTAACGGTTGTTTACACGTTTTCTATCAATGTGGTAAACTGGATCTTCCAATAAGCCCTTCTGCTTGCAATATGTTATATGTGTCTTCATCTATTTGCTCTTAATTCTTAGAGAACAGTGTAAATTTAGTCATATTTCTTTCAGAAGCTGCTTGTTTTCTTCAGAGTTAGAAGTTGTTTATGTCTTTAGAAGACTGTCTAAAATTTTGGCTATTTTCCAAACTGTAAATTTTATATTTCAATTTATATTTTTCTAACTTAGTTTTTTTATTCACAGTTGAATTCATTTATAAAAAGAGAGTACATGACTCCTTTTATTTAAGCTGTTGATTCTACCTGAAGTTCGAGTCTACCGAAGGTCTATTTCTCTTAGTTTATATTTTTGAATCACTGGTTGATCTTTGCAAAAAGAAAAAAAAATTCTTAAATTGCATTATGTGGTGATTTTTTTTTGCCTTTTGATGGCAAAAAATAATTGTACACAATTATTTAAATCTTATTTCTACCATGCTGCTTTTTAACACTTTTGCCTGAGTCTTATTAACTAGATTAGTTGTTACATATCTATAATACAAAATAATATAGATCTAATAAAATCCCAAATTCTTTAGCAAAATTCTGTATTTATTTTCTGTGACTTAGAAAATTTTATAATTATAATCCTTTATTTGACTTGCTGCCCTGAGCCCCAACAGCCATTTTAAATGATGGGGTAACCTTTGGCTGACAAGCTAAATACTAAAGATATTAGAGAAGAAAAATAGAAAATCCTTGGTTAATGATGTCACAGAGTTATCTGCGATGCCAGCCTTTGACCAGTTCCTTCTGGACTTTCTTTAATTGAAAGAATAAACCTGATTTCTGAAGACACTGGAGATGGGTCCCATGCACTAACAATTGAATCTGAATTCTAAGCAATACAAAATTTTAAGGGAGATGTAAGTAAGAACGGCAGGTAAATAAGTGACAACGTTAATAGGTGAAAAACAAACAAAGCAGCGACAATGAAAAGACAAATACTTTAAGCAGTATACGTGAAAAAGAAGGGAGAAATCTTTCGGGTTGTTTCATATCTAGTGTTCGAATTGCATGACGAAGTGAAGAAAAATCCATTCTAAGAAAATACATTAAAACAGAGTTAAATATTTCAATGACACTTCTGCGGGTGACAGCTTTGTTGCAAAATGCAAATAGAAGCAAAAAAAAAATGCAGTCTGCTTTCTTTTAATGAAATGGGCCTCTTTTCCAAAAGTAGCTTTTTTTTTAAGATTATAAATAGATATTTCTGAATATATTTGAAAATCTTCATTCCGTGTTCTGGTGAGTTGAAAAATTAAGAAAACTTAACAAATCCTCCTCTGTGATACACAGCATGTAACCTCACAAATAAAAATCAGAGTTTTCCCTCCACTTTTTCTTCCTGTTTCTTTTTTCCTCATTCTTATTACTAATATTATTATCTTAGGTATGTGATGTCTTCTCATCTGTAACATATGTAATATGTTGTATATAAATATAAACAGTATATATATGTATATATAATATAGATAATACTATATTATATATTTTATATTTATAGCAACCATTTATTCATTCATTAAATATAAATTAAACACTTCTGCACTAGACACCATTCTAGGCATATTGGTTACTTCTGTAAAAAGGAATGCTTAATTACTTCTAAATAATTTCATACTAACCTTTGAAGAGTTTTCTGGACTTTTCTCTAGGTAGAAAGAGATCGAAACCTCCAGTCTATTCTCACTTCCTTTTCATCTTCTGGACAGGCTACAGTCCTCCTATTTGCCAAAGCACATCTCTGTGACCGCTTATCTACTGTCCAAAACACTTCCTGTCTTTCTCTTTAGGTGAAGGATACGTCTTATTTCTGTTCTATAAAGAAAGAGTGTCAGTCTGCCAAAGATAATTCTAGATGGTCCCATCTACAGCTTTTGATTAGCTAAGGTGAGGGAGCTGCTGCTCCATTCAGTTACTTTTATTTTAATCACCATCGACACATTATTTCTGGGTAGTCATGTTATGAAGTCAACCTGATACCGTGAAAGAAAAGAGCGAAGCACTGACATGCCCCTGGCTACAAATTTAGTATTTTTAAAGAAATTTATTTTACCAAAAATTAAAATAAATCTTTCCTCTATTTAAGCTTACTTTTGAAAGTTGTGTTCTTAGTCCTCTTTCTTGACCAAAAAGCATGATGGAAAAAAAATGAGTGTGTGGGTTGGTGTGTGTGCGTGCACGTATATGCGTGTGTGTACACGTGCACGTGTGTGTGTGTGCGTATGTGTGCGTGTGTGCATACATTTGTATGAAAGTTGCTGTTTTGTTTACATTTATTTTTTCACAAACTTTTCCAGTTTCCTTAGATACAAACACTTTTTTTCAAAATCCATAATTCCTGATTTTTGAAATCTTAGAAAAGAAGAAAGCAAAAGCAATCTTTAAAAGTAGTTAATTTTTTTGATGCCCATATTATGATCCTGTGATCACATTAGTTTTTGCTAAGTTAAACTGATAGCTTCATAATTCATTTCAAAGTTCTAGGATTTGAGTAGTATTTTTCTCAAAATATGAAGGATTATTAGATCACAAACCCGTTAACAGCGAGTCTTGAGTGATAGAAGTCTTCCTAGAAGATCCATTTGTCATTTGCATAAATTTCTACAAAATTTCCTAACCTTATTTCTTTTTTATTTTTAAAATAATATGCTACTCAAGTACAAAACTTATACACTAAAGCGACAGAGGTACAGCTTTAAAGAATTCTACGTTTATGCTGCTATAATGCCTTCTTATGTCACAAAGTCAATTTTAAAGATACTAATTTCCGAGGAACAATCATTAAGCTTTGGACTGAATTTGTGTATTTCTGCACTATTATAAGTGTGTCTTCATAAATACTCTGGCTTTACTAGTCTCCAGAAATTATTAGAGTCCAATTAAAATTAATAAACAGATGGCATTGAAGAATTGCAATTTTTAAGGTTCCCCATACCAGAACTTCTGGGAATCCAGTATGCCTTTAGAATCAGAGTATTCCCTACTGCTGCCAGCATGCTGTTTAATTCCCCACTCCAGGCAATTCTTTGATTCCATAGTTCTGTGCAAGAAATATAAAACACAGGTTCATGTCCCTGTTGATTATCACACCTACCAAGACTTTCAATGCTGACACTCACCAGAGCCACAGTAAATTGAGGAAGAGAATAATTCTGCTCTTGTGTCTCCTTATTGAAAGGGTGGATGGTGTCATTCAATTTAGTGAGGAAGTTCTTTCAGATCTGCCTTCGTCTATTCTTCCCAAGATACATACGCACTTCTGCGGTGGCACTGTTGGAAAGGCTTCAAATACAGGTAGCCAGGTTGTCACAATATCAGACTGCCCTGTGTTCCACAAGTTTTTATTGCTGAATCTTGCTCCATCGTAGCCAATTTCTTGCTTTATACTAAAATCTTTCTTGATATCTGGCTTCTGTCACTCTGCTACTCCATTTTTACAAGTGTGTCCCAATTACAGCTCTGGTCTTATAGTGTTAATTTTGTGTATATATCTGTTCCTCTAACATATATGTATGTGTCTGTTTGCTCATTAACATTTACATAGGACCATAAAAAATAAGGTCCATTTGTGTCATGAATTACCTCTTTTATGTGCGTATGTATGTATGTATGTATGTATGTATGTATGTATATACTGTTTTAAAAGTACGTGTGTGTATGTGAGAGATATACGATAGGATGATTTTATTGCTAGTTGCATATTTGTGGCGTGTATGTGTGTATGTGTGCCTGTGTGTGTATGTGAGCCTGCGTTTGTTCTGTTATTCTATTCTGGAACGATATACATTTCTCTAAGTGAAACCAACAATAATTAAATACAGCAGGTTCGCAAATTAGCTGGCTGTTACAAACATCTTTTATTAAAACACCTATTATTTTTGATTTACTTATATTCAAATTGCATTTCAAGAGAAACTACTTACAGTTCTACATTTCATGTTTATAGTTTTCTAGGTCCTAGTTTTTAATTATTACTCCAAAAGGTCTAAGTATGCTCCTACTTTGGAAAAACCTCATTATTATTCTTATAAAAATTAGATACATGTTTTATTTTTCTTAAACCTCTTCCAACAGCAGATGTTCAAAAATGTCTGGGCATATTGTGTGTATCCTAGCTTAAAGCCACAAAAACCAAAATAAGCAAAAGGAAATAAAGAATTATTCTTATTATTCTTATTAGTTCATCTTATTATTACATAGAAGTGGTATTGCTATTAAAAGCATTTATGTCTAGCACCAGGTCCTTCATTAGATTCTGAGTCCCTATGTAAGATTACCCAGTAACCACTTGGAGTCCAAAAAAGAAAAATAATAAGGCTTTGGTCCAGGTTGATTCCTCATGGGTAATATACGTGGGTACAGTCTCTCAGTTTATACTCTAAAATTGTTGCTCTGGAGCAGCCACAAAAACTCACATGAAAGAAAAAAATGCTCCCCAAATCAATCGACAAGATCTGTGATCTGGTAAGCAGAGGCTATTCTCAGCTCTGAGAGCACATCGAGCTTAGCTCCTGACATCAATTCAAAGCCTCCGATGAAGTGGCCTTGAATGTCATCTTGCTTCTAGCACAGACTTGAGTGGACGCATTTTGAAGGAGAAAGAAACTTTCCCTACAGACGTCGTATTTCAGTGCCTGCTCAGGCTACTCAGAAAAATATTGAAGTTTCCCTTTATCTATCCCTGAAAAATATACAAATAGCACTTAAATTTACAAAATAATGTATTTCCCAAATGATTAAAAAAACTTATGAAGAGTGGGGAAATAATGTAAATATACAACTTCTTTGCTATTCTGTTTTTTTTTGAAATTTTATATCTTGCTTGATAAATAGTAGCAATTATTATCCAGAATCTCTAAATCAAGGCATTCCTGCAAACCAAATGAGATGATGTATATTTTTGCTAGCTTTATTGAGATATAATTGACAAATAACATTGTGTAAGTTTAAGGTGTACAGTTGTTGATTTGATACACTTATATGCTGCAATATGATAACCACTTTAGCTTTAGCAAACGGGTCCATCACATCGTCGAATTACCATTTTTTTGTGTGTGTGGTGAAAAGATTTCAGATTGATTCTCCTAGCAACTTGCAAGCAAATGGTATTGTTATCTATAATCACCATGCTGTATATTAGATTTCCAGCATTTATTCATCTTGTAACTGCAAGTTTATAGCCTTTAATCAACATCTTCTCATTTCCCCCAATTCCCAGTCCCTGGCAACCACTTTTCCATTCTCTTTTTCTAGGCTGGACTTTTTATTTTTTTTTAAGATTAAAAACGATTTTAATATTTTTAAAGATTTTTAAAAGAGTTTTGATATCACACATAAGTGAGATGATATAGTATTCGTCTTTCTCTTTCCGACTTAATTCTCTTAGCATAATGCCCTAAGGTCCATCCATGTTATTACAAATGGCAGTATTTCGTTGTTTCTCATGGCTGAGTACTATGGTGTTGTATGTGTGTATGTGTGTGTGTGTATTAACATTTTTATCTATTCATTCATTGATGGTCGTGTTCATATATCTTGGCTATAATGCTCTGGATGTAGGAATGTCGCATATACTATATGTAATTTTTTTGTATTCCTTTAAACTCCCAGGATAATACTTTTTGCATAATATGAACTGACACATAATGTTCACTTATTTCTCCTTTGCACTCTCCCCAGCTTTCCGTCTCAGAGTTTTTGCTGATGCCTGCTGATAGGAAAAGTCAATGGAAGCAGATCAAGGAATATGTTATTCCTCAGAATCGTGGTTTATTATTTAGTCAGTACTAGACTGAGACACTTCCCCTAAATAAGCAGATGAGAACGACTCACAGAGAAATATAAAATAGTAAAAATTCAGGTCTCAGACTTGGAAGTAACATTTAATGTTATTGATTATTACTGTTTGAGATGATTATAAAGTACTTTAGTTCTTTCCCTCACCTGAGTGTCATTTTTATGTTTAATATATGGAATTTCACTGAAGAGATTCTTGAGGGGGCAGTATTTTCTGGTTAAAAAGTTGTTCAATTTTATGACTAAATTTTTTTTTATTTAGTAAGGAATAATCCCCAAGAAAAAAAAATATAAACAAATCTAACAGAGTGGAAGACACTTCTAAATTAATTGAAATATTTCAAAATTTCCTGAGCTGTGAATATGAAAGAGGTAAATAGCTTATTTGCATAATAAACTTTATATATATTGCTGTAGTCATAAAAAGTAAAATATACATAAAATGATGTTTGATGTGAAAATATAATCATAAAAGTTGGGAAAGATGAGTGGGAAAGACGAAGCTAGTTATAACTGATTTTATCATCACTTATTTCTCCACTGGCTTAAACTCATGAGACTCCTATAACAAACTGATCACGTGATTAAAAAAAAAACCTACACTTTTTTTTTCTGCTTTGTTTCAAACTGTCAAACTCTTTTGGTATCAATCATTAAGAACAGCAAAAAACCTTGGTTACGAGCTACACCATTAAATTTCCCTCCTTCCATAAATGATTTTATCTTTAAAAGATATCCACTTTTCTAGATTCTATACTTTTTCACTGTGATAATGGTGCTGAGACTCTGCAACGTCCAGCCGGTCTTCCCGTTAGGATCTGCCAACAGGGGATGTGGGAGGGACACGGGAAGGCAGGAGGACGGGGCAGGGGCCTGTCCCTCACTGTTTTGCTTGCCGCCTCTCTGCATAATTCTCCCAGCAGCCCCCTCTCCACCTGCCTTCACAGGAGAACTGTTTGCTTATCAGCAAGTAGTTCTAGTGTCCGGGTGGTCATTGACATCCCCAGACCTGCCCTCGTATTTTCCGCTCAGGGGCACTAGCACCAGAGGGCTGGGTCCCTCTCTTTAGACATCTGAGTCTCAGCTCTACATCGTATCGCCTGTGACCTCCTAAGATGCCAGGAGCACCTGGGCTGCATCTCTCCTGAGAGGTCTGAGCTCTAACACTTTGGGGTCCCTCAACCTACAGCTTGTGGATGATAACGATCCAGTCTCTCTCCTCCCTGGTTTTCTCATTCCTAAATGTTGATGCTCCTTTCTGTAGTTACTGTCTCTTTTATTTTCACTATTCCCTCTTTAATCCTCCAATACCTGTTCAAAATTTTCACCTGTTAAATTCATTCTTGTTAAATAACTGATATAGATTCTGTCTCCCTGGCTTGACTCTGACTGATATGGTAGCGAGTACCAGGAATTTTCCAAGAATTTTAATGCTAAAAGATGGGATGCTGGGGTTGAATAGATTTTGCCTTTGGACTTGAATACAATGATCCTTGCTAATTGGAAATGAGATGCTGGTAATTTGTAGAAAGGTGTGGCATCGTGGTTAACCATTATCGAGTTAATTTTTTTAAAGTACCCACTGAATCAAATTCCTTGGTGAATAAAGTGGCTGTTGCACCTGACTGTATGATAGTACTGATAATTATAATGACTCTGGGTGGGATGAAAGCTTTCCACTGTACTGCAGGGATTACAGAAAGAAATGGGAATGATACTTCACCAACTAGTCATTTTCAATCTTTATATTTTATTCCCTATTATTAAACTGCTGGTAACCTCAATAGATAACAAACCTATGAAAAAATGACACACGTTTATACCTGAACAACTGTATTGGAGTGTTTACAGAAAGAAATGGGAGTGATATTTCACCAACTAGTCTTTCAATCTTTGGATTTTATTCGACGCACGTTTATACCTGAGCAAAAAGCAAGCCTGTGTTGTCCACCTATCGCCAATACTCAGGATGAGACTTTCTGAAGCTGGAAATATCAGCACAGAAGACCTGGAAGACCCGCTCAGACCCCTCGAGCTAAAATGCAAAAGCAAGAGGTAAAATGAAGTTTACTCTCACACCTGGCTTTAAGGCAGAGCACAGCATCAACCACCCTGCAAATCGGTCTCTGCACACCAGGAGAGAACAGCCTCAGAGGATAAGGAGGCATGTTTAGCTGAATCTAATCTGAGGGACAGTCCGTGGGGAGTAGAGAGGAAAGAAGTCGCAGTGAGTGACTCTGAGGATAGGAGGTTAAAGGCAAAGACACGTCTACTGGCCTGAGGACAAACTGTGGAAGTCCCCGGAAGAGCCCGGGCATCAGGTGTCGGATGAATGCACACCTGGAGTGTTTCACACAGACCCAAGGACAAACGCGTCTGAGGGCCAGAGGTTTCTCCTGCAGTTACATGCTTTTGACTTCTCAGGAAATTTTATCACAAATTAAGACTTCAATTTGGTTAAGAGCCCTTTAATTGTTCCTTTAATATAGCTCAGCACTCATTCTCCTCAGCTCTTCCCATGGCCTGACCAAATCAGGCACCAGAATATATGCAGTGTATATATATACAATATATATATTTTTTGGGGGGGAGAGAGTTGAGTGGAGGGTTGGTTTTGAGCTGCTTTTTTTCTCTCTGTGAGGCCAAACTAAAAAGTGAAACCTCCTCCCTAGTTAGAGAAATGTGCACACACTCAATGGTTCTGTGAAGAGGCTGAGTATGTCATGAGTAAATCACTGATGGTCTCATCAGCACAGCTATGTTCAAAAACGAGCTTTCCTTCATTTTCTGTATTGTGCATTAGAGGATACGGTTTTATGAGGATCATTCTTTAAATTATTATGCACAAATTTTATACATTGCAATTACAATTCACACTTGAAACTACCACCCCAGCCTAGTCCAGAACCATTGATCTATGTGGCATTCTAATCAGTGTCATTGATAAGGAAATAAAGTATTGCAGCAGATGAATATATTTAACCATAGAAAATTAAATTAATTGATTTTTAAGACTCGAATAATATACTGATGGTAATTTTCACTTATAAATATGTGGCATAGCTGACGCTTTTGTAGTGGGGCGTATGCTGAGAGATTTTGCATTTGGCAGTAAATGGCTAATACTGACAAAGTCTTATAGTAAGAAACTGGAGTTAGTGGCCTTGTTATTTTTTTCTGGAGTATTTTAAAGAATAAAGAGAAGGAAAAATAATAAATGGTGATCCTGACCTTCATCAAATCGTGCAATATTTTTTATTCAATAAAATTTTGCAAAAATATGTCCTGTTTGGAACTAGTATTGCATTATGATACTCCTGTGTGGTATTTAAAAGCACATATTTTTTTCTAAGACTGTCCTTTTTATTCACTAACTTTAAATGACTGACTTTATATTTGAAACTCATCCAAGACTTGAAAATCTCTTAAAGAAGACACCCTCGTTGCATGCATTGAGTGTTTCTTGGAAGCTGAATTTTGCCTTTGAAGACTTAAGCATCTTTGAACATAGATCTTGTTGATATATTTGTAATCAAAAGAGATGGAAAATGTCGGTGTTCTTTCATCACGTAAGATTTTCTACTAAAAATTACTTTATTGAGAATATACAAAATTTATAGTTTAAAGTTTTCGTTAGTAACCTGGATTTCTTCTTTAGAAAATTATTCAAAAAAATTATTCTTTTTCTCGCCTGTGGAGAATACAAGTTTATGCATTGTTTTTTCTCCCTGCTAAATATTAATCTATCACTTATTTTTAAATTAATTTCTTCAAAAATATTTCCTAGGGCCACTTTGCGTCAGGGTTTTGCTGAAAATAAGAGACAGAGACGAGTGGTAGTTACGGTAATAAAGCCAATAAACAGAAAATTAACAGCGTGGTGTGTAAGGTTTACTTGACTGGGATGCGTGCAGGGAGCCATGTGAATGCAGAGGCAGGAAGTTTGGGGAAATGGATGTTAGGGGACCATTCTCTGTAAATGTCTTAAGTTTCTGCACATCTTGCAGACAGAAGCATTGATCACCTTTGTTTCGGACTAACTTCTCAAGGATATTTGAACAGCAAACAGTCTCGGAATAGAGGCAGAGTCTTCCTCTGGAGGAAGGGCAGGCTCGTTATTGTCCAGCAGCATCGAGATACTATTTCTCTGCAGGGTGAAGATCAGGCATGTTTATAGCTGATTATATAACAGAGCTGGTTCTCTAAGCTCAGGGTTCTCGGCCTGTAACTCAGCTCACCGTGAGTGCAGGCATCTCCTGGCCCTATTTTCTTCACATTATCAGAATTAAAACTCAGGGATACAGTGCAATTACTGACATCCTGGCG
Organism: Pteropus medius; assembly: GCF_902729225.1. Taxonomy (NCBI): domain Eukaryota; kingdom Metazoa; phylum Chordata; class Mammalia; order Chiroptera; family Pteropodidae; genus Pteropus; species Pteropus medius. Next base: position 6,692,998 of record NW_024340849.1, read on the forward strand.
ACCGCTAGTGCTGTGAATATTATACACGCCCTCCTTTCTGACCTTGGGATCTCATATCTTCTGTCAGCATCCAGGGACCTGCGGCAGGCTAACGTGTTTGCTTACAAGTAGGGAGACACCTCAGACCCGTCACGGCTTTTGAAAATGAGGCACAGATTCTTGAAACTTGCTATTCTTGATTTTCACGTCAATAATACCTGTTGAATCCCATCTATTATTCTTAGAATTAAATTATATTTAAAAAATAAATAGAGTGTGTGTAAATTGCTTTTTTCCACTTCATAATTTTTTTAACATGTATAATTTAAAGTATTTCTAAAAGGGACATGATTATACATTAAGGCTGAATCCTCAAGGTTTAGGATACAATTATTTTGAAAGGTTTTATCTCATTGGGATGAGTGTAGCAAAGAGCTAAGGCATTGGATCTGGTGAAGCAGCATACAGCTATGATAATTTTTTGTTCTGGTTTTGGTGAATGCCTGGGTTTTTCTTCATGGATACCTTTTTTTTTTTTCTCTCTCGCTCTCTCTCACACATTGCTGTTAATTTGGATGGAAATGTTAAACTGATGGTCTTTCTGGAATTTATATTGTCAGCTTTATATCGTTAGAACCACAAGATAATCCATTTGGATGGTGCCATTTTGAAAGAATGAATTACCTATTGCCTCTTCAAAATTGTTCCATATGCCAGGTGTAAATCTAGAATCCTTCCTTCATTCCTTGTCTCTCTGTGAACTGCCTGGTCAGCTTTCTCTTTTAAGGAAGTTAACTCTATTATTATTTCAATAAATACCAGCTGCGCGCCACCCGCCCCCCCGCCATTTTTTCCCCCTTAAATTGACCACATTGATTTTTAAATTGCTTTTAACCAAACATTCACAAATGAGTCATTGGGGATTTCTTAAAGTTCTGCTTTATCATCTTATTCTAATAAATAAGAAATGAAGAATAAATTAAACTCTGAATATGAATTTTAATTACAAGAGAAAAGGAATAGTTACAGCCTGATACAAATTATTTAGAAGCTAATCACCAATTGTTTTGTGCTCAAGGTTATTAAACTTCATCTCCCTAGAGCAGACAACACTGTCGAGCCTAATTAGTGTCATGTTTCTAAAATGAGGATTTTCGGAGTAAGTGAGTCAGTGAGAACTTATCTGCCTGCTTCTGTTGTAAAACTACTTGAAGATGTAACAGTGAGGTTTAGCAGCTACTTCTGAAAAAAGAAAGAGGTGGAGGAGGGGAATAATGCCATGCGTGGATAGAATGCAGACGACACAGGGTGACATTTGCTGCCAAAACACCCAACTAAACTCTATATCTTTTCCATTTTGAATAACCACCAAAGCTTGGTCGTGGAGTCATCACTAGCATTTTATCAAGTACTTAAAATATAACGCCTAAAACTGGAACCAAGTGTAGAAAATTAAAAGTTCGAGTGGTTGGTTCCACTAGGATATTTTTTTCTCTGAAGATCTTGGGAATAACAGCGTGCATGTTTAATTTGATCAACATATAGATCGATTTAAAAAATATGCAGACATGTCGCCCTCGCTGACAAGATGTCTCCAGCCAACTCAAGATGAGTGGCACACCTAGGACACACGTACCTGTATCCTCGGGTGTCCTGTGAAATAGCTTTTAAATCTAATTATATTGGTCCCACCTCGATTTCTCCAAGGGCTCAGGAAATTGTGTGGTAGCATGAAAAGGTGCTGATATTTTAATTCATGTGGATGCTAAAACCATGGAAACATATATGCACACAGGTGACAAGGCAATGCGCAAATGACACACGTCACACAGCCTTTTTTGCATTCTATACTATGTAGACAATAAAGTCTTTGTCTCATGAATTGACATATACTTTCGTTTTCCTTTTTTTCCTTTAGTTTCATTCCTGATTAAATGTTATGATTTAGTGGTGTCATGTAGTAGTAAAATAGTGTCTACAATTTTATTTTTGACCTAATACGGAGCATTGGCACTTGATAGATTTTGTTAGTGAAAATCCACACTACGACTCCATATCTCCTTATCAAGAAATGCTGGATAGCCACAGTGAAAAAGAAACGAGTTTCAGTGCTGAGACACCGTAACACCAGGGCTGGAGAAATGCCTTTTCGTGATGCGCAGGACAGTCACGCATTCTCAAGTAGGAAAGAGGAATGTTTAATTCAGAGAGAAGCCAGCGTGTGGTAACTACTGTAGTTGATATGTAATTGCTCTAGTTGAGCAATATGGTAGTAATGACGTATAAATTTGATTATTTTAAGTGACGGGGGTGGGGAGGGGGCTTCATAATACTTGATAGAATCCCCTAGTGACATCTGTGAACTCTGATATGACTGGTGACGGGATAGCTCTTAACTAGTTATACATTTCCGAAAGGCAAGTACAACTAGAATCGTCATATCCGATGCTAAATAAATTATTTTATCAATTTTGAAACTGCTTTTTGTCACCTTTGTAAAGAAACCTTCTATAGGCTAAGATTAGTTAGGGGTAGACGCATAATGGAAAATGATCCGATTCTTGCAAAGCAAACAGACCTCTTAATAAATATTATTTTTAATTTTGAGGCCTACTGCTTCCGGTTTAATGAAACATTCTTGGTGGGATGGTCTTCTGTCACCTTTTCCTGGTTGTCTTTTTCTCTTCTTTCAGGTCTCATTAAATATCACCCTCTGAGAATAGAGCCCTCAACTGCTATTCTCTGTCAGGGTACTCTGCTGGTTTCCTGTGCTGTATTACTTACAATTACTAATTTTTTTAATAATCATAAATTAATATCCCCCCCACACACACACATGCAAACTCTGAAATGTAAGCTCTAGGAGAACAGGAACAATCTGTGTCTTATGTTTTTCAGGGAGATGCCTGAAAACCTATTAGGTGTTCAACACACATTTATTGACTACCTAAATGAATATTTATATTCAGAATATTTTTCTATTTTAGCAGCGATTGCTTTGTAAAGCAGTTTGGTAGTTGAGTTGTCAAATTTGTTAATCTAGCTGTTCCTATAATTAACTACTATTTTCAATACAAGAGTTCTTATTTTATAAACGATGCTATAAGTCTTATTTCGTTAGCATTTCCACTGAGTGCTCTGTATCAAAATTCTACTGCTATCTGGTGGTTATACAATGAATTATAGGCAAAAGTTCTGGGTGGGGGCTTGGGCCATAATAATCTCTCTCTAGAGAATTCACCATCTCTGCTTTAATGAATCAACAATGCATTCTATCACACCTAAATCTAACTATGTATTTTAGTTAACTGAGTATATTGTGCGAACATTTATAATTTACTAAGTCATTGCTGGTGACGTTAGTAGATTTGATCAAACGTATGATTAAGGTAAAGCCTGCAAATTAAATGCATTAAAAAAGACATCCTATATTTTCTTCTATGAATTCAGAAATAGGAATAAGTTCTCACAGTAAAAATCGACATGTGTGGAAGAATAATTTCTCATTCTTTTGCCAAGAGCAATAATATAGCGAATATTTCCCTAATCCTGGGGTCCATTGGAATCCTTTAAAACAGACTTTTGTGTCATTCATTTCTGCAACTAATCCACAGCTCATACAGTTCATTTCACATAGTAGGCAACTACTTAACTGCCCCCGCCCCTCACAAAAAAAAAATTGCTGAATAAATTCTGAAGGCCAGTCAAGAGCGGGTTTTCTTCTTAGTATACACATATATTAGGCACGCGACTGTTCCATCCATCCAATTCAATAAGCAGTATAAAGTATTATGTTTAAACAGAGGTAAAATAAAACCAGCTGTCAAGTAAGTCGTGTGTGTTTTTTTTTTTTAATCATCACACAAAAAAGATTTAGAAAACAAAAGCAGTAGAAATAGGTTTTTCAATCCACAGCATGGAAATTCAGTGAACAACAAAATTGAAATCTGACATTGTTGACTTTTAAGATTACCGGTAGTCAGCTAGAGGGGAAAAAACAATATGTAGCATGTTTCCCTACCTGACTTGTATTTCTAGTTTCTGTAAAATGTCAAATTGAAGGTGACAAGGAGCCAGATTCCTACTTCAGAACATAACAGGAAAAGACTCAGCTTACAAAGACTTTCCGAACGTAATTTTTACTGACAGTAGAACAGATTTTTTATAGAGGCAAATGTAAACAAACTTATTGAATTTTTATTACATTTATTTTCAAAAAGTCAAGCTTACTGTTAATATCTTTTTGGGATATAGCCGTCATTCTGTATTAACAGATATATGAAATATTTGCCTAGTTATAGGAATTCACCTAATACTGATTTAATAGACTATCGAGGAATAGAAGTTCAACTACTTTGGCAAATGTTGTTGTTTTTTTTTCAAGGTGGTTTAGAAAACGTTCTTCCTAATACGTTCATTTACTTATTCCTCCAGAGAAAAAGAAAAGAGCCACTTGCTATGCGTTAAGTTTGTATGAATCTGTGGCAAAATATAATGTAATATGATGAAGCTCCTGCCTTCGAGAAGCTAACTATTTGTTTAAGAAGTGTCACCAGAAGGCAGAGCGATCACGTCTTAACCTGGTGTACGGTACGTGTGAGCACCGAGGAAGGTGCCCTAAGCTGCGTGGTGCGTAAGGAAAAGCGTCCCGCAGTAAGTGATGCCAGATTCACAGTAACCGTGAGCTTTGCCAACACCGCACCCACGTGAACGAGCTATCCCCCGAGAACCCAGCCCTCCTTTTCATCATCTTATCACTACTGAATATCTATCGATTGATCAGCTGTGTTGTGACAACCTAATTGGCTATATCATGAACTAATAGAGAATTTGAAGACTTTGTCGTACAACAGATTTGAGCAATTGGCTTTGGTTTTACTTTTGAAAAAAGATATATTTCACTATTGAACAAATAAGGCCAGCCATCTAGTTAACAATATGGTTAAAGATAATATGACTTCTATTTGTTCAAGTCCCATATTAAAACTGATATATTTTTGAGTCGAAGAGCATATATATTTTCTCCCTTTTCAAATAAACTTCACCTTTTTCATTTTATTTAGTTAGAGAATATATATACAAACAAACTAATAGAGACATAGTTTACTTCCTTTTTAAAACAAACGAGCCCTTTCTCAAGAATAACTTATATAATAGAATGATTTATAGATCAAAAACCGCAGTTTTACGTCTCACCTATGGGATGAGGCAGTACAAGCACATAATGCATCCGTTCCCACCATGCATGCATTTAGATATGGAAACACCAACTATCCTACTGCCTCCTCTCCCCAATGTGATACCTGCCAAGTCCTCCTGAGCTGAAAGGGAGTGACCTTGCCTCTCACAGGACCAGGTAGGATGATGACTCACACACTTCTGACAAAGCCATAAAAGTTTTAGTTCTTCCCCTTCCCTGAGTACCCCAGTTTAGGGCATGGATGGATGTGGCTTCAGTCCCTGTGGGCATACACAGATCTTGGACTCACTTTCAATCACCTTCCCCCTTAAAACAGCTGAGGTAGGAGTACAGGGGGAAGGAGGTGTCACTGGGCACAGACAGAGGGCAGAGCAGCTCTGTTCAGTATGCAACATGGATTTAATCCCATTCGTTAGCAGCTTGGTGGTTGCTTGCAACTCAGCCAACATTCTAATGCTTTTGTTGCTTCCAAAGGCAATATATTGGGCAGGTGGCTGGTAATGTCAGACATCATGTGTTTCACCTTTAGAAGCCCCTTGCTCAGCAGCCGTAGCCAAAGACAGCACTTTCCCCCTAGGACCATGGGGATTGCTCCCTCTCACTCTCCTGAGCTTGATTCTTGAAGGGTTCTTTGGGGAGCCGCATTGGCACGTTAATCCGAGGCACTGACTGTCTCATTAGCATGATAACATCTCTCAGATTCATGCCTAGTTTCAGTTTAAGGGCTTGAGGATTTCCCAGAGCAGTCAGGTTGACTATAAGAATTTATTTAGATTTTTAGTGTTTAATTTCTCATTTGCCAATAGGTCTCCTTCATCAGCATTGTAAACACGACCCAGAGCATTAAAAGCCTGAATACTTCTCAGTGGCTAGTCATCGATGGTTTTATTCTGGAATCTGCCTATTTTGGGGAAATCTTCCTGAGAGGCTCAAAGTCTCCAGACAGCATCCCAGGATTTGATTCAAAAAATTCTGAGACATTTTACTGTAACGGGCGAATAGATCCAGCTGCTATGAGAGACCGCAGTGTGGGCTGGACCATGAGGTGGCCTCGTGGTTCTGCTTTCCATTTTCCCGTAACAAGCATCACCCCTTCCTCCTTCATCTTTCAGTTAAACCAGCCAAAGTTCAATTAATGTTCCTGTTGACTTCCCATAGTGGCTGTAAGTTTTCATCCATTCTTAATCAACTGGTGATTATTTGTTTAACTTTTTGTTTTCCCCAAAAGGAGTTGGAAGCTTTCTGCCTCCTAGGATGAATTTTAATACTGTGTTGTTAAAATAGATAAATCTGAGGATGTCTGAAAGATTAGCAAGGAGTACTTGAAAAGGAGTTAGCAATGAGAAAGGCAGTGTTCAGGCAACCGTCTTTGAAACTGTTTTGTAGTAAGTATACGTTAGCAGGAGGACATTTATCACCTGACTGACCATACATTTGATCAATGCGTTTATTACCAATTCTCATGGACTTTCCTCAAATCCTGTTGCTCAAGCCCTGAGTCCTCATCCTTCCTCTTCCAGAAAGCCATGTTCCCCTCAGCATCCCATCCTCATTACTAAACCTGTTAAGAACTCTGAAGGGTATGACAGCCCACTTGCATGCTAACTCATTAGGTTGCTGCAGGTTCATGAATGTTGGCAGAAGACAAAAGACTCCTGGGTCAAAGACAAAGGACTTTGTTATACCCACGGTGGTACCCAAAGTATTAACATTTTATTGTGCCAATTCTCAGAGCTCCAATTCCCAGAGACTGTCATGAAGAGGGCCAAGTGACACCTACACACAGTGAGGTGTGTTACAGAAAAGCAACACTAAATCTTTTGTAATGGGCATGAAGCCTAACTGTCCTTTGCTCTGTAGGGAGACATCCCCTTTACTGTACTGGTCAGTAAGCATGCCTCAGAAGAAGACACCACTTCCATCTTCGAAGATTGTATCATTCTTACCAGTTCAGTATGGTCCTGAGCAATGTCCATCCCAATGATGGGATCACATACCCTTGTATTCCTCATGTAATGTAAACTGGCACACCTTGGATTCTCTATTGAGGTTGGAGTTTTAGTTGGCCATATTCTTTATGGAGTTTTTGTTGTTGTTGTTTGTTTTGAGGAGATAGAGAAAGTTATACTTAGCAACTGAGTTTGTATTTGCTAGTAATTTATTTAGTACAGGTTCACAGTAGGAATTATAAATAAGATGATGGTTTACAGGATAATACCTAATTAGCCAAATAAAGATATAACACACTTCAAACCAACAATAGGTTAATCGCAATATTGTTCTAGGTGAGGGGAGACAGGAGGAAGAAAGCCCAATTTTTTTTTTAAGTCCAAATTTTATAGAAGGAGGAGTTTGGGAAGCACCTCCATGGCCACCACGACCTACAGCAAGAGCTTCCTCTACCCTGTTCTGTTCCTTATGTTAGAACCGAGTCTCCGTCGTGTGACGTTCTGGCCTGCTCTGCTCCTTGACTTTTGGGGATGTCCTTCCCTTGTCTCTATCTACAGTTGATACAATACAAATCTCGGTCCTTACTCGACTCCAGGATCAGCTACAAAAATCACTCACGCGAAGCATTTTGGGGTTTTATAGACTTGCACAAAGGCTTTTTAATGGTCTTGAAGAAGCTTCACTTCTTATAGCAATGCCTACGGGAACCTGCCCGCCCTAATGATTCCTTTCTTTCTTACTCAATCACCTCCCTCCAGGTTGGAGTATTACATTCTTCTACTGCAATTATCTAGAAAACTGCTCTCATTGGCACAGATGGCAAAAGGACCAAATGCTGCTCAAATTCAACCCAAAGTCATTATTGAATTACGTTTCTCAGAACTTTTTTTCCCTAAGAGGACCCCAGTTACAACTACTAACATAATATACTATCATTCTCAACCAGAGATTTATAATTTAAGAATCTCAACCATACTAATAATTTTCACTCTGTAAATTTTGTTCAATAGCATGGCTAATTCAAATTCTTATTCAGAGGTTAGAAAGTTTTGGGTCTGAGATACACATGAAAGCAGAGGTAAATGCACATTTCATTGTTCATTTCAGCCTTGAAATAATTATTTTACTAATTACATTTTTATTTCTAACTATAAGTTCTTTATTTCAAACATCATACTCCCTAATGTAGAGTAGCTGCTGCTGCTGTTGTGGCCTTAAATAACCACACACACACACACACACACACACACACACGCATGCACGCACGTGCGCGCGCGCAAAAATAACAAAATTCAACCATCCTGTCAGTGTATCATGGAGGAGAACAGTGGTCCACTCTAGTTATTGCAGGTGTAAAAACTAAGTGTCGTCAATGTTTCTCGGTTGCTTGGCAACCATCTTATTAAAATTTTATAAAGGAAATCTATATACCTTTCTGTATATATTAATATATAGAAAACCTCGTTCTTTGATACAGCTTTAAAAATCCATAATTTTTTAAATCCAAGTCAATTATGAAATAAAATTATAGAGGAAAATAAAGCTTCTCACCTTTTCCTGTTGTTCTTCTTGAGCGTCTGAGGACTGTGATGCTTCTTTTCCTGGAGAGTCAAAAAAGCAGAGTTAGTGATGGGGACAATGTTGTCTGTATCACACACTGACATGGTTTCTCATTCTGCTGGATGACAGACAGTGATTGTGAGGATGGGAAGGGAAAGAGACAGTCACATGTTCCTTAGCTGCTTAGCGATTCCTCGAACTCAAAGTTCTTAACTTTTAAGGGGGAGGCGGTTACTTGGTGGTAGACGAGAACTCTCCAGCCCAGAAATAAGAACCTGCACTCTTAATACCTCAAAGATAATTATAAATAGGAAAGATAGACTATATTGGAACATTTTATTTAATAATGTATTCAAATAATTAAAGTTCACAGGAATATTTAGAAAATCCACAGTATGTTCTAAAATGGTAACTATTACACAGCTATCAGTTTCTGTATTAATGTTGATAACTCATTTAAACACTTCTGTTCTTGTAACAGCAACTTTTCCTCCTTTCGTGTCATAATTAACATCTCATGTGAACAAAATTACTATTTGCCTAAAAGAAAGTGAAGTACGAAGAACGATGCCCGTAAAACTGAGGCTTAAATAAGAAATACAGATTTGCTCATATAGTTAATAGACATCAGTGCCTTCATTATTTACTACAGATTCAAGTTTTAAAATGGGAAATTGTTTTTAAAAACTTACTAAGAATGATTGTTACAAATAAATCTCGGGCATCTTATTATTTTCTCCTTAGGAGAATGAAAGATCTAGCGTCACCACGGTCAAACAACGTGTGGATATTTCGCAGACATTTGAGTGTCCTCATGCTGCTCTGAAGTAATCTTTTCCCAGATATATTTCCTCGCAGGCCACGGGGTGAGGGCTAAAAAGGCCATAGCCTAAATTTTGTTTATCTCCTTTAGATGCAGATTCTCAGGATTTTGACTCAATAGAGTGAGATTTATAAATGTGTACTTGACAGACTATTCTCTAATTTAGCAAATAAAACAGAAAATCTCAGTAAAATATCCACTTACTGTAATAAAATTACATATTCTAAAATATGAGCTCTCGTATGCTGAATACCTTTTAAGCACCCCCAAATCAGAGTAGAAACATCATTCTGGGCACTGGAGCAGCGACCTTGAGATTGGGACTGTATTTCATGCACTAAAAGACGTGTGAACTGGGGGTGGGGGTGGGGAATCACTGCTCTTTGGGCTTGGTGCGCTATGTTTGGGTGAGAATAAGTATGCCTGGACCACAATTTCAGACAAGAAGCAACCTTAACTATCATGTGGTTCAATCTCTCACTTTAGAGGCTAAGAGATTGAGACAGTCTAGAATTAAGTACTGAGTCTGCTGCCATTGTAATTAGTCATTGACACAGAGGAAGAGAATCAGACTCCTTAACTCCTACTATAGGGCAGAAATCTGAGGATTGGTACCTTCACACTTGTGGAAAAATTATCTACAATCTGCTTTCCAATATAGTTATGCTAAAAATATGATTTGGTTCTTGTGTCAATTCAATAGTACTTATTGAATGCCAAAATGTATTATTTAGATTTCAAGAAGGGTGGTCGTTCTCAACACTCAGGAACTTAAAATTGGTTTGGGAGCTGCAGAGTGGTGGCGTGGAACGTTAGGGGCCCAGAGGAGGTGGAGTTTGCTATAAAGGCAACAAATTAGATAGTAGGAAAGGAGAAGGAACAACATATAATCCTGAAATACTCGAATAGCAATACAATGGAACTTAGAATAAATACCAAGATGAGACAGAGACAGCATCCACAGGAACTGAAATTGATGGAATAAATGTAGAAAGACTAAAATTAGGTACTTTGCCACACTATGCTACAGAATTATATTAAAAAGAAAAACAATCATAGAGGAGATTATATGCTATTTTTAAGAAAACTGTTATGTAATACTTAACAGTAAAATCATTAAAAATCATAAAAAGCATTATTTTTACTATTAGTCAACATCATTCTGGAAATATAGACAATAAAATGAAGATAAATAATGCTGAAACACAGAAGATAAATTATTGTTATTATCAAATGTATCTAAGCAATACGTATTATAGATTTGGGTAATACAACATTAGAATATTACTAAAAAACCAATGTCAATGCAAATTGAATTTATCATAAAGCTTTATCCAAGCAGACTTGGATTGGAAACAAACAAACCGGAGAGGAGTTCATAAAAATCCACAGATCCCGTGCACTCAAAGACAGGCTCCCTGCTTCATCGATATCACTGATGTTAATTAAGTGCCATTTACACTGCTCACTCCCATTTAAATAGAGGTTTCATCACATACTGACTTACACTACCTGCAACCTAAATCAAACACTCTCTGACAGTAGTCAGGCTTCTTTTTAAATAGAAATCGATTGTTTCTACACTGGAAATAGCTGTTAACTACAGGGCTGGGAATTGGGTGCGGCGAGTAAGGTAGTCTCAGCTTGGGTTCCAAACTTTAGGGGGCACCCCAAAACTCAGCAATCAAGGAAAACAATGTTTTAATGTAACTTTTAAAGCTCTAATTTCGTGGTAATCTTTATAATGAACAAAATATCACCATATGAAGTAAACCATTAACTGATTATAATATGTTGTAAAGCAGATAACAAAAAATCTGTTCAAAAATTTAAGTTTGATAGATGATTGACAAGCAAAATTTAAAATTTTGGCTACAACGTTTATCATAGATTGACTGAAAGTCTTCTGTAATAAAATTTTTAAAACAACTTTATGAAAGTTTTAGGAATTAAATGCAAATTCTTGGAAGACATGTCCAGGTCATCACTTGGTTCACAAATGATTTCTTTGACAAGGTAGGCAAGTTTCAAAATCCATCACAAACAATACTAACAGTTTAACCATTGTTTTGTCAACCAACTCACCACGTGGCAATAGAGTCTAGTAAGACTAGTAAAGGCCTAAGAATATGGAATCAGCCTTTGAAAACTGTAAAAGAGGGAAAATAAATGGACAAGAGTTACATCACTTTCGATCATTCTGAGGACTATGTGATCTGTCTACTGAATTAAACAGGTATCATTACCTCAAGCTCTGGGATAAGACTGATTATAACCTATGGTTTGGAATTTTAAATTGAGTCAGGTCAGCACATGAATCGGTGATCCTGGATGGGCAAGCATGACACTTGTCTTTAAGTTTCTTTGCTCTCCCTTTGGTATATTAATAAAACAGCAAATCCCCAGTACCGTGGTGCATGAGCTTGAGCTCCAAGTGACTGAGTGCAGATAGTTCCCTGATTCCTTTCTGCTTCAATGTCTGTGGCTAAAGAAACATGGCAAAGAAGCACCCACCTAGGATTTAGAAGAGCATGGCAGAGGATTCGCTAGCTTTCAGAGTACCAGCTAAGACAAGAAGCTCATCTCCCCTCATATGTGTACTTGCTACTGTAAGGGAATTTCTTGCAGCATCACGTCGCATATATCTGTGTTCTATTTTTTAATGAATGATCGGGCTTATGCAGGTTTCACTCTGCCCCCACCTACATGCTCTCTATCTAGCAAATGAACAAGTATAGCAAAAAGATATGTAAAAGTCTATGGACAAATTTTCCATATTTACTTGCTGATGCATTAATGTTATGTCTAACAAGATTTAAGATAAAACTGCTTAGAAAAAAAATTAGCAATGATGTTAGCAAAACTTAAAATCAATCACATGAAGTAAGAGTTTTCATACGAAGTGAATTAGGAGCATAAACAAGGTAAAACGTCACCCAGCTCATGTAGTAACTCACTGAGAAAGATCAGAGGAAACAAATGTATCTTTAGCTTTATTATTAAAACTGACATTAATCTGAGTTTCAATCTCACTTTTATCTAATAAATTGAAAATTTCCAAATAAAAATATGTAAAAATGAATGTTTTTAATATGAGCAGCAAAACGATGCAATTACTGATGCTTCGTGGCTTTCGACTAGGGTAGTTCTTAAATTGCTTTGATTTTCTATTATTGAAGCAGTGATCATTTCCTTTTTATTTTCATGCACAGTTTATCTAGGAGAAAGTTAAAATTTTTAGCACGACATATTCTAATTATTGTTATCCAAGTATCAGAAAATTCTCTGAAGAACGGATTCGACCTCTTTTGCTATCTGTATATTAGAAATAAGTTCTCTATTTCATGTGTGTTTCCATTATATTGAGACATATTTGCACATTAAAAAAAGCATGTGTTTGACAAAATAGATTTCATTCTTCCTCTCGTTTTTTTTGCAATAATCTTCAGAATCTCACTTAAGATTTCTCTCACTCATCAGATATAAATCAATACTTCGTTCTACCAAAACTTATTTAATGAGCATGTGTAGGTATGTTAAATGACCTAGTGGACACAGAGGAATAATATATCTTTAAATTATTACATAATACTTGGTAAACTTCTTGTGGAATTTTTGGGAAGTTGAGACGAAAACCTGCCATGAATGAAAGAGGATGGCAAATTCTGGAACTTCATAATTCATGTGAAAATCTGATTTTGTTAAATAAAAGTGTTAAGAAAAATGGTTCAATTCCACCTGTGAGGAATTGCCAGGTACTGCCTCTCTTGACCATACCTCGAAATCACATTTTTATCTTACAAAGGTAATAGACCTCGACCTAGATTATTTATATTTCCTATCTATTCCTGCTTTAGGAAATAAATCTCTACTTGGGCTCTGTCTCTTGTTGATGGTTTTTCCCATAAACTAAAGGCGATGCATTTGAAACTTTTTTTTTTCCCAATTTCTGGGAAACTCCACTGTGAGTATGAGCTTCCAGGATTCCCCAGTTGGGGCAGCTTTGGTGTGAGTGAAAACCTCAAGTTCGCACTTTGTCACAGCAGTAGAAATACTGATGTTATACTCAACACTGCCTCACTCAATTTCAGGTATGGGTCTTTTGAGTTTTGGAGCAATTCTTGTTTATACATGTGGAAGCCTGTAGTTACAGTGAGAGAGGGTGAGGGAGAGACAGAGACAGAGAGACAGAGAGAGACACAGAGACAGAGACAGAGAGAGAGAGATAGAGACAGAGACAGAGACAGAGATATATATATTATATCAGTATATATTTATATATTTGTGAGACAGAGAGACAGAGAGAGCATTGAGAGACAGAGATGAGAGACAGAGAGAGACAGAGCATTATATATCAGTATATCAGTATATATCGGGTGAGATATATATATTGTAGAGACAGAGAGAGACAGAGAGAGACAGAGAAAGACAGAGAATAGACAGATGGAGGTGAAAGTGTCAAAATTTTTGTTAACGTTCAGTTCTACCTGTGATATTTTAAGATACAGCAGTGCTGCTGCTCTAAGAGTTACCTTTTATAGTCTGGCCATTGGTTTAGAAGTTGTAGAGCTTTAGTTTTTGTTGTTTGTTTGTTTGTTTGTTTGTTTGTTTTTGTTTGGTTGGTTGCTTGATTTTGTTGTTAAGCACTTTAAGAATTCACGATCTTGATCTGGGTCTGGTTCATTGGCATTTTCTCTTTCCTCACTGACGTGGTTCCCCACAACGTTCAAAACAGCCTGGCAATATGGCGGAGCTAGAGTACTGACGCCTCAGTGCCGTGAAGGCCCCTGGGTCCTTCCATCGGACAAGAGTTTCCTTTGCCCAAAACTTCCCTCAGCCTGGACGTCCAGCATGATGAGTGCCACTCTGGTGTCTGAGACAGAGCGCAGATTCCCCAGCGGCTCCAAGGCTCCAGGAAGGACAAGCTAGACCAGCAGGTCCATGGTGCCCATTGCGAAGTTAGCCATCGACTGGACAGCCTGTTTCTAGGCTCTAAATTATCCTTTTTTTTTTTTTTTTTTAGCAGAGCTGTTGGGGGGCAGCACGTTACAAGAAATCAGGTGCTGGATGTGCTGCCGGCCCCCACCCCTTGGCCAACACCAGCACGTTGCTCAGGCCCAGGCTGTCGTCTCTGGATGGAGGCCTTGGGTGCATCAGCACAGAGGCGGCACGCTCAGTGGCTGCTTGATGGCCACCTGGGTGCAGAGGTCTGGTCCAGTGTGGAGAGAGGGGGTCAAGGCATTGAGTTCCAAGCTGGTCGTGTGCTCGACTGGCCCGGGCAGGATCCCACGTCAACCTCTGGGCTGTTGGCTCACACAGTCACCTGCGTGCGAGGTAGAACAGGCCATCAGGTGTTCAGAGGCCCTGGCAGTCATGGTGCTGCAGGAGGAGAAAGAGGGCAGGTATCATTGATGCCACCTGTTTCCCCAAGGGCCAGGTCCTCGTTTCCACACAAGGTAGACAAGGCCCCGTGATGTTCCGCAGAAACGTGGCTGGTTAATGGAACCAGGCCGGGCATTCTTGGGGTGAAATTGCTTGAGCCAGCGATGTGTCTATTACCAAGAGCCCACACTGTCTGTTCCCATGGTCACGTCGGGGGAAGGTGAGGGCCCAGCTGAGGTCCGGACAGCCCCCTCATGCACCCCTTTCCACAGCAGCCCAGGTCTGCTGTAAAGTCCCTGCTGGGATGTTGGTCAGAGCCCGGCCGTGTCCAGCTGCCAGCAGGGGAGAATGATGATGGCTTTGGGAATACCGCCTGCTTGGCAGCAGGCTCGCCTCAGCGGTCGGCTCAGAGCAGCGGTCCTTCCCTGGACAGCTTCTCCCTGGCTGCCTGGGGGCCTGGAGACACCGTTGGGTTATTTCATGCAGGGGGAGGCTGTCCCTTTGGCCAACTTTCTAGCTGCTGGGCCAGGGGAGAGAAGGTGGGCGATGTTCCTTCTCTTTAAGGCTCCCTAGCTCGGGCTGACCCCCACCCTCTCTTGTGTACTCATAGATGCATCTTTGCTTCAGTACTTACATTTTCTCAGCCTCTCTTCTGGAGCTTTAAAGTCAGCATATCGACTGGAAGAAGTAAACCACCTGGCAGGAGCCTCCATGATCAGCCAGGTAGAAAGAAAGCAAAGTCCAAAACCTAAGCTCCAATTTGTAACTAAATAGAATATGGAACTTGACATCATCCACAATGTTATTTACCTTTCTCAAGTGTCAGATTAGTGTTGACAATACCTGACCTCTCTAAAGGGCAACGCTTTTTTGGAAGAAGAAAATTATTAATGCTTTTAAAAACTTTTAAAACATATAATTCTCATTAATATTGCAATGCATTTTAATTATGATTCTCCTTGTGTCAACAAAAGTTGTATGAACTACATATACTGAGGAAAAATCACCCTGGAGAAAAAAAGTGTGCTCCTATAGTGTGTTTTTTTGTTTGTCTTTTTGTTTTTTTGTTTTTTTGAGCTTCCCAGAAGTCTGTGAGTGGCTGTACTGAGGGACTTAATATTTACACCTGCATTTATGTATACAAATTCTGTCTTCTCCTATGAAATACTAAGCATTTATATTTATTGAGTAAAGTAATTCACAAATCTAATGTAGTATCTATTTTCAAAAAGATTATGACGTACATTGTGAGACTACACTGGCGATCATTAAACACCAATGGCATGTTTCTAAATTTAGTGCCCCAAATAATATCAATAATTGCTCAGTTACTCCAGTTTAGCAACCTCTTCTCCTGTTTACTCCGAGAACATCCATGGCTAATAATTCCAGAAGCTATGATTGAATGCTCTACTTGTTATTTGGAACTTTGGTTAACACTAAGGATATTTCAGGGCACATGGGAAGAACAAAATGCTAAGAGTATGCATGGAAGCGTTTGTCTAAGATTACAGCCCAAAATTGGACACTGGAGCTAAAGAAAGAGCCAGAGGAGAATGAACGATAGAAGAGAGTTTTGATTTATTTTATGCTGGGTTAAAGATGTTTAAAAGAGAAGAGACAATAAGTAGATAAATAACTAAGATGAATAATCATAGAACATAAAAAGGAGAGGCATATATATATTTTTTGCATCAGGAAGGGAAAAGAAACAAGCGGGTGAAAGTGAATGTCTAGAGAATTGCTGACAGATAAGTCAGGTCACGATTGATGCGATTTGCAGCAAGGTGGAGAATATCAGAAAAGAGCACATAGATTGAAAACCTACTCAGTGGAGAATGGGAGACGGGCTGGCTAGCAAACACAGCAGGAATGGTAGGAGCAAGCGCAAAAGGCTAAACTGAATTTGCTCTCTCTGTACTGACACCGGAACTGATCTCTCTGTTTTCTTGTTTTTCTTCAGTAAAACTCCATAGATATGGAAGTTCTGAGTAGTTGTAATCATTCCAGAACGATGCACGTGGACATGAAGTCACGAGATTAGAAGTAGGCCATTGCTTTCACCTTGGGGAGAAAGCACAGGTATGAGCCCCCGCAGGGAGAGTGTTCAGCCAGGCGTAGAGGTCTCCACGAGGCCTCACCTTTCCTGACAGGGGCCTCGTGGCGGCAGAGGAATCTGAAGAAGTGTAGGAAAAAAGCTACTAAGCATTGTCGATTTCCAACAATATCCTACCACTGTCATGAACCAGTTTTTATATTTTGTGTAAGGGACGTTTCTAACCCCATTTATGTGTTCAAAGAATAAATTAAATCAGTTATATTGAAAAATATGACACAGCCCTTAATTATGTTATTATTTAATAGCAACTTCTTTGTAAATACTGTTATTAAAGAGTTATTAAAAATGGCTCACAAAGGTTAAAAAACAAGCCGTTATAATAATAAATTAAAAATAATCTAGGAAACTAGGCTTTTATACTGAAAATAAATTAAAAGCAATCGTTTTAAAAAGTATTTTAAAGCAATTTCTTCACTTAGATAAAGCCTATGTTTTATTGACATTTAACCTATCCTTTCAAACTGTAAAATTATTTACAAACTCAAAGTTAGGAACATATTATTTAGTCAGAATAGTCTTTTTTCGATGTCACTTCGGGTTTTACAGTGAGCCATGGAAGAACAGATATTGCTTTGTCTCTGAGGGATTTTTTTGACATTAAAAAAACTTGACATACTTTCATCAGTTTTTGTGTCATTTTTCCAAAACAGTTGTTTCAAGAAATATCAACTGAGTTCACATGAAATATTTTGCCTTCTAGCTTCAGAAAGCACTGGGAGAACTTCTCTCGGTCAGAGTGCTTGAGTGTGAAAGATGAACTGGTATAAATACTCCAAGGAAAAAAACAGCATCCTGGGAATCAGAAGTGATATTCTCATCTTAACTCAACTATTGAGAGAAACTACATTCAACCCAAATAATAGTGTGACATTCAGTAGGCTAACAGTACTTTACCATTCTCACACGGGGCATAGATCATCACATAGCAGTAGAAATCTGCTACTTTCCTAGATTCTGATGAGGTCTGCCTTTGGGGGTATATTTCTCTCTACAATAGTTATAGAATCGATTCTCGATGGTTTTTCTACTGCCAGAAAGTCTGCTTTTGAAATCCCAAGCCAACCAAAAGAACAGGTTTCTAAAGCCCTATAATATACAAAGGAAGTATGTACTATACACAAGGAATGAGATTAAAAGGTTCTATTACAAAAACTAGAGAAAATTGTCCATTTTACTTCAGCACTCTCTTTCTGAGTAATCAGTACAATATAGTACACAAACTCTCTATGTACATCAGATTCATACAATTCAGCAAGGGTGACACAAATACAAAATATTTTTACCCGGTCAGAAGCTGAAATGCAAAACAAGTTGGGAAACTATGTTCTCTGGTACAGAAATATAACGTCTTAAGCTCTTTTTGCTTATTCTTAAAGTGCGCAATAGACTTCACAAGTGTTTAAATCACTTCAGAAAACATAGCCACTCTTTTAATAGCAGATAAAATGCAAATAAAATATATCTCCTTTTTTCCCAGAGGGAACAGCGACCCCAACATTTGTATATTTGTTAGATATTTGTGATGTTGTCAGCTAAATGTGCTAAGAAGTCAGAGGAAATTATAGGTAATCTAGGGGTGAGTCAATTCACTGCGAATTTATTTAGCCTTTATATTTCACAATGCTTGAAATAGAATACGAAATATCTACTTTATACATGTCATTTATCAGGGAAATAGATACATAATGGCCTAATTGCCTTCTAATAATTTACATTTTCTGATTATCTGATACTCAAGATTCTGAGTGTTTGTTCTTTTAGACCTTCATCTCCCGCTGAGACAGTAATTTAACACATTATATCTTAATTTATATAAATGTCAAAAAAATTAACTGTTACCAAAGCTGTAATGATAACTGCAGCAGAGTTGGAGCATCTTGCGGCAATTACTACTTTTTCAGAAATTGTCTAGCAGTTTTGCAAAAAAGAAGGTATTTGATTTTCATGGTGTTATTCTTGGTTGTAAGATGAAGATTTGCTGGATTGATAAAGACACAGAGACACACGTACATGCACATTGAGTAAAATCCAATTTGAAGGAATGGTTGTTCTATTTTAAAAAGAAATTAAAGCCGTTTAATTTGATCATGTTATTTCCATTACATTTTGAGACAATCTGAGTGAAACAAAATCTCAGGCACTATTAAAAGTCCACGTTACGGATATCGCATAGTGGCACTCACTTAAAATGAAGCCTTATGAGATATCATAAGCAGAGGTGGGGAGAGGTATGTTGAACAAATTTGATTTCTTCAGAGCAATCTTTTTGAAATTATCCTTCCGGAGATGCAGGCGATGGGTTGTTTTTTAAATGTGAGAGGTGTAAACTGCACCGACCTTGACTTTAGCCGCCTTAACGAGGTTCGGTGAAATCTGCTCTTAGTACCTCTTGTCCGTTAATCTCTGCTTAAAATAGGGTGCCGCCAGTACCAATCTAATAGGGAGAGGTTTTTTTTGAAATATACATTGTACATTTACACAATTTATGTAGATTATATCTATATCTATATCTATATCATCTATATATACATGTGTGCATATATATCCATTTAAAAATCTATATTGTTTTGATAAGTATTTTAACTATAACTTAACTATAATTTTGTCATATAGAAAGTATAGACTTTAACATTTTCTTGAGTTTACACCCCTGGAAGTGTTTCAGGTCTCTGCATTTTATAGTTGGAAGCCAGTGAGTTCATGCATTTGAATGCAATGGTTAACATATTTATGCCGTTAACCGTTTATAAAGGCAGTGAGATACACTTAGTGTTTCAAAATGAAAATGATGTTAGTCTTATGTTTATTCTTATATATTTAAAGTCTTGCATCTCTAAATATACTAGATATTAGTTCTCTGATAATTTCCTGCCCACGCTGCTTGCCTCTGGAATGCTACACAAAGTTCTTATATTATCAACGCTCACTCATTGCATGTGTAGAGAGGACCCCCAAGTGTCAAAAACTGTGCAAAAAAATGCAAAATAAAGTGCTGAGCAAAACAACCATTGCCCTTGTTCTCATGGAACAGATGTTTGACAGCTTGTGCTTGTTTTTTTTTTTTCTGTTTTTGTTTTTTTTCCATAGAAGATGGCAAATGACCTTCTCCTTCTTCTGTGATCTCCTCAGAAAGATTCTTGGGAACTGAAATGTCAAAGACTGTAGTGTGAGCCCTTTTTCAAGATGGATTTATGAAAGTCCTTGCTTGCTGAACCACTGCATCTTTCCAAATCTCAGACCTTTTTTCTACATCTGACCGCCATTCATCCATTGATAGACATTTCGGTTGTTTCCATGTCTTGGCTATTGTGAGTTAGGTACATGTGATGAACATGATAGTGCATCTATCTCTTTAACATATTGATTTCATTGATTTTGAACAAATATCCAGAAGTGGGATTGCTGGATCATATGGTAGTTTTATTTTACATTTTTTGGGGGAACCTCTATACTGTTTTCCATAATGGTGCACCAATTTACATTCCCATCAACAGTGCACAAGGGTTCCCTTTTCTCAACATCCTCATCCATATTTATCTTTTACCTTTTTTATAATAGCCATTCTAACAGGTGTGAGATGACATCTCATTGTGGTTCAGATTTTCATTTTGATAATTAGTGATGTTGAGCACCTTTCCATATGCCTATTGGCCATTTGTATGTGTTCTTTTGAGAAATGTCTATTTTGGTCCTTTACCCATTTTTTTTAATTGAGTTATTAGCTATTGAGTTGCATAGATTTCTTATATATTTTGGATATTAACCCCATATCTCATATATGATTTTCTCCCAATCCGTAGATTACTTTTCTCTCTGTTGTTTCTTTTGCCGTGCAGAAACTTTTTAATTTGATGCAAGCCCACCTGTCTATTTTTGCTTTGTTGCCTGTGCTTTTGGTGTCATATTCAAAAATTCTTTGCCCAGAACAATGTCAGGAAGCTTCCTTCCTATGTTATCTTCTGGGAGTTTTATGGTCTTGTGTCTAAGTTTTTAATCCATTTCAAGTTTATTTTTGTATATTGTATGAGATTACACATTTAGGTGTTTCTCTCATAGTAATAATTTTTTTTTTTTACTTTCTTTCTTATTTTTTTTCCTCATTTGAAGTCATCCATATAACAATAAGTCATTTTTACACTTTTGTTCAAGTTTTTGAAAAAATCTTAGTTAATCACAGTTTTAATAATTTCGATAATATTTTATTACTCATATCTAGATTCTTATATCTTGGGGAATACAGTGAAACTTTGAAGAAACTTCAAAGTTCCTTTTTTTTTTTTTTTTTTTTTTTTTAGTAAAAACTGTTTTCCTAGTGACCATGTGCAATTTCAGGTTTTTCTTCACTCTCTAGTAAACTGTATAGTATATATATAGCATGACAATCTTTATTATAATTATAACTGTTATTTCCTGCGCTTTTAAAGACTGTACTTTGAAAAAAATAGGCTCTGAGACAGTTTGACTGTAATGATCACACTATAGATGGAATAAAAAAAATGTACAAGTTCACCGGGAATCATTTTAGTCATTGGATAGGATAGACATAGCCCATAATAGATCATAAATAACCTTGAATCTTTCATGTTTTCCAATATAGGAGCAAAGCTTCCTGCTGTGAGTGAGGTGCTAAGAATTGAAAGCTTTTGAAAAATAAAGTTTGGAATAATATATTAGGAAGATATAAGCAAAAGTTTATCATAGACTAGTAAAACTAATAAGGAAGTCAGGAGATAGAAAAAAGAGTAAATAAATAACACTGGATTGAAGAGGGGAGAGGATGAAGGGTTCGTAGACACTCTTTTTACATTTAATTACCTATACTATTTATAGAAAGATACATTTATATAGAATATGTATGTATTTGTCTCCTATATTTTTAAAACGGGTCATTTGTAATATTTAACCACATATTCATAGAATTTGTAGAATACACATATGTAATATAGGCACATACACATTTATATACCTACTTAAATTGTCAAGTAAAAATGAGCATGATAAAGTGTATTAACATTTACAAAGCACTTTCAAATACTCAAAAATACTGAAATCTCACAAAAGGAAAAATACCTGTCAAATGCTAAAATTCAGGATTTTGAGGTATTGAAACATTGTTACATAGTTAAAATCTTCAAAAATGAACTACGCATTACTAGTAAATGGTATTTTAGAGATGATTCAAACATAAAAGAGAGCCTGACCTCACATACTCCTGGTGCCTTAGGACACTGCCATTCTCTAATTATCAGAATAAAACTCCCTCTTTTCATGGCACTTTGGCTTTGAGTCAATGTGTCAATGTTGAAATCACTCATTCCACTACATTCCAGATGGTACTCAGGGGATCATTTTCTAATTAACCTGGCTCTTTCCATGGCATTCATTCATTTTTGGTTTTACTGATATTTTATCAGCTAAAACACATTTCACATTTAAACAGCTTATGAGCTGCATTTTAGTCAAACTGGTACAACAAGGATAATGTTCTCAACCTGTAATAAAGGACTAATACTAATTTTTGTACTTCCATTCAACACACTTAATTGCTACAATGGTAAAATGAACACTCTATATGTTTAAAGCTTTTATAGTCTGAAATCTAGATGACTTAGTTCACTAGTTCTGAACATTTTATATCTAAAACAAATTAAAATCATTGAATGTCAAAATTACCACTCTTATAATTGCATGTATAATTTAATTCAGGTGAAATATAACAATGAATAAGAGGTATAAATCTGTCAAAAAGAAATCAGACTTCTAGAAGATAGCATAGGTTAGTGGTCACGACCTTCACATATCACATATCTTAGATCAAGTTAAAAAGGCTCCTTGAACCTTATTGTTTTCCTCAGCAAATGATAATAATTATTGTAATTTCCTCATACAACTGTTGAGAGCATTAACTAAAATAGCGCAGTTTAAATATTTAGGACAGTGTCAGATACAACAGTAATAACTCAATACATGTTAACCGGGGAATGTCTTACGATCTTGTTTCTGATTTAATTTTAAAGTTAGAATTGTCTTCAAGGAGTGAGATACAGCTAGATCAGCCCCTAAGCTGGGTTGTTCAGAAATAGAAGCCAGACCATCTGTACTTCCCCAAACTACTGTGCAGCACTGACAAAGATAACCTTGAAAAATCACGTGAAGGTAGAAGTTCATGTTTCGTGAATGCCAGGAGGGAGATTTCCAAAGCCAGGCACCTACTTGCTTTGATGCTACCTCCCACTTCCCCGGATATTTCTTTTTAGAACCACACAAGGCTTCTCTGAATAGTCAAAGGAATCGTTGATATTGTGCTCTGTAATAACTAACGTCTGAAGTATAGCACTCCATAGTAAATTTTATAAAAAATAATGTGCATGAATTGCATGCAAATGTTTACTAAGTGGGAATATGAAGGATTTTGAGGCCAACATCACTGAAATTCTCATTAATGACTTAACAGGTAGCTATATAGGGATTGTACACAATATTGGCCTAAATAGAGCATTAAAAAAATTTGTATAGCTTTATAGCCAGGTAGAATATATTTTACAAATAAATCTCACACTGTAGTTCCTTAAAAATGTCATTTTCTAGAGTGCATTTATAATGAAGTAATATATACTCTGGTGAGAGTTTGCAATCAGTTATTAAGGGTTATAATTAACACTTCACAAAGGCCTAACACATCTTTCTACATCGTTGGAACAGGCAGATGATATATTAGAAATTCTCGGTCTTATAGCTAGAAAATAATTATTCACCTGAACTCATTTATTTCAGAGTAGTGCCATTTCTCTAAATATAGTTCAGTTTCACATCTGTATCCTGACACTGTAATTTAGTAACCATCAAAGTATTATAAATGCAAGGGTTTTTAATTTGATAGAAAAAAAATGATTTTAGATTATTTCTATGAGAAGCAGACTAAGTAAAAGTGAATCATGTATGAACCATGAAGTAGTTGTGAGGAAGTTATGGAAGCCTTGCTGAGCTTAAAAATGTTAGCTCATTCACTGCCAAATATTTCTCAATTAATTAAAATAGTTCTTAGTAAGAAATAGAAAATAAATATTTTAGTAAAAAAGAAGAACGTTCTTCATATTCAAGTAGTATACCAGTTTATATGTTAAATCCAACAGGCTCCAAGGAGTAGTAGATTATGCTAGAACTGTCAATATGAATGTGATTAAGACCGGGGCCAAACATTGTGGTACAGTATAAAAGAAATAGACTTCGAAGTCAGAAAAATTTTGTTTTAAATTGAGGATTAGTTACTTTATTCTATAACCTGGGTACTCACTCCATCTGATGCTGAATTTCCTAATCCATAAAACACAGAAAATGATCATAGTAATACCATTGCCTAGCGGGCCAGGTTGCCCATGATCTTATGAGAGATATATAGAAGAATTTGAACCTGAGCCATAGGCTCAGTTATATTGAGAATCCAATTGGCACAATATATGTATGGTCCCGGAAGACACTTTCTCTGCAATCTAAGGTCATTTAATTGTATGACACCTTTTGTACAATGCCATTTACTTATATAGCTACCTCAACCTCCCGCCCCGTTTGCATCCCTAATGTGTGCATAGATTCTACCATTACTCTAGTCTTTCTGATGACTCAGAAGAGAATATCTTTTAAATACCACTCAGTATCTTCTCATTCTCGTCACCATGGTTCTGTCTCCTTTTATATTATGCTTTCCCATACCATCAGACAGTAAAGGCGGAAATTCCAGCAAAAGGCACAAAGTTATTGAGTAAGTAATATTTGTGACCTTAGCTGAATCATTTCATATCTTCTCACTGTCTTTGGAAAATCTTGTGCTCAGAAGAGTAGACCTCTGCCATTTACTTAAAAACAAATTAATATCAAGAAATTCATTAACGCTTTGTGCTAAAGAAATGATGTTAAAGAAAAAAAAATATGGTGTTAGCCTGACAATGCCACTATTAGAAACTCAGTCCTAAAACTTAACGTGATTGAACTTAACTTCAGAGTTCATTATTTGCAATGAGTGT
Organism: Pteropus medius; assembly: GCF_902729225.1. Taxonomy (NCBI): domain Eukaryota; kingdom Metazoa; phylum Chordata; class Mammalia; order Chiroptera; family Pteropodidae; genus Pteropus; species Pteropus medius. The sequence continues at coordinate 6,718,032 of NW_024340849.1, forward strand.
TTTGGGCATGAATACTCCATTCAGATTTAACGATGAATACCTTCCAATCTGTACACACTGACAAAAGTAATCATTTGCTCCATTAGTAATGACATGCTATTTAAGGCATTGCCATTTCTGAGTACCACTTTCTTGATGCTATTTTTAACTTAATAGTGTTACTTATTAACTCAAAGAAGTGATCATATAAAGATTATACAGGTTTCTCTGAGTCTGAATATTTGCTTGAGTTTCAAGATGACAGTAAGAAGGGTCATAAACCAATGAAGGTGGGATAATTGGAAGAGTTTATATAAAGGAGGCTGCAAGGACAAGAGTCTTAAAGTCTGTGCCTGCAGGAAACTGTTTTATATTTTCCTAATTGATTGACCATTAGATTGATACACTTTTAAACATATCCTCTAACTAATATAGTAAGAGATACTTTTGAGGGAGTTCGTGTTGCATTATGGTAAACATAAAATTTCATATCGTCTCAAAAAAAAAAAAAAAAAAAAGGCATGAAATGATTAAGCAGTAGAACCAAGAGAAGCTAATGATGGGACTATGGGTTAAACCACCTGGGGCAACACAGTGAGAAAGCTTAGTGGTTAAAATGTATAGGCTTTGGAGCCAGACTGCCAGGATTAAGATCTTTGCCAGTAAATTGATCTTGGATACTTTAATTAATATCACCATATCTCAGTATATTAATCTATAAAATGGGATTAATAATTATACCAATTTCACAAGATTGTTTGAGAGGGTTAAAAAAGTGTTAATGTATGTTTGAAAATGTAAGAACTATGTCTAGTAAGCACTATACACGTTTCAGGTAATCCTGGTATTAACCAGCAAGCCCCTTCATTCCATCTGCTTAAGAAGCTCTCTGTATTTCTTAATCTGAATGTTTTCAGACAGTGTCTATCTAATGAATTCTGCCTATTTTGTTATCTGCACGAGTTTTGTTGATGAGAAGGATGATTTATTCCAGTATGCTACTAGTGTGTTGGATAATTATAGTAATAGTGGGTATCATAATTATTCTTGACTTTAATGGAAATTCTTCTAACATTTCATCATTAAGTATTTTGTTTACAGCAATTTCTGGTAGATAATTTTCAGCAAGTTGAGAAAATATCTTTCTATTTATAGAAAATTAAGATTTCTTGTATAATCAGAAATGAATATTCAATTTTAATAATATCCTTTTAGTAGGTCCATCTTTGAGTCTCTTAAATGATGACGGTATTCTATTTATATATGACTGATTTCCATATCTCAGATATTATTTACCTCTAACATAGATCCACTTAATACTTTTAGCTACTTCTACCATCGAAGTTCAGACGTATTGTGTTATAGTCCATTAAAGTACAATTCCTATTTTTTATCTTGCCAGAGTATGTCTAACATATTTTTTGTGTGTTTGTATAGCAGGATCGACAATAGCCAGGGAGATTAAAAAAGGCAACATTTCTGCAAATACATTGATACAATTTTGAATATATTATATGCATTCGTAATTTTAATCCAATCTAAATTTTAAAAATGATAAACTGAACAACACCTCTTCTGTCCCACTGTTTTGCCCACTCCACACATCAAAGTCTAAAGCTTCCTTCTCATGAGATATCACCTGCCCATCTCAACTGACAAAATGTCTTAAGGGGCTGTATTCCTTTAAAAAGAAGTACAAAGAAATAGCAAAAATAATTACGAATTTTACTTTGTTCAATATCATATCTTTATCACATTTGTGATCCTTGTAGGGCCACCATCCAATCCGCTTACTAAAGACCTCAGAAGAACTCCTCTATTCTTCCCCAAATCCTCGGCACATCTCCATCTTCACTGCAGTACATCAGGAAGTTCGGTGATTAACTCCAAAGTTAATCTTGAACATAACTTATTTCCTCCTGCACCACCACCTCCCCTATATATTACGCCAATCCTTCCTTACTCTCACACCTCCACCTGGACTGCTGCGATGGACCCATACTGACTTCTTTTCTCTCCTTCCCACCCAATCTACGCAGCAATCCAAGTCATCAATTTGAAATATAAATCAGCTTTTGTCTCTAGCCTGCTTAAAAATGTGCTTATACCTTATAAAACTCTGCATAACCCAGTCTGTACATAAATCTTCAACTTCGTCTCTCTTGCCTCGCTCATTCATTCTCTTCTAGTCACAATTTAAGTCAGTCTAATTTTACCTCAGGTACAAAATGGTAGATTGATCATAATTCTTATTTAGTAACTATCATGATCCTTGGTGTATGAATGGTACCATTTTTTATTTGTTTTATTATGTTTTATTTTCTATTCCCTGCTTCCATTACCCTGTTCTTATTATTTCTGACACTCTCCTCATACATATCGTACTCATATATTACACTTTGCATCGTAATATTTACTTTTTTTTTACTTGACATATTTTGAGATCTGCTCATATTTATACTGGAATATTGAGTTTGTTACTTTTTTAACTGTACAACATTTTATCATTTGCATTTAGCAAATTTTCTAGTGAAATATGCTCCTAGAGTATGTCGTATTCTTTCTTGAGTCACATCCTTTATGGTTGCCTTTCTCTCCTCCTGGAATCTAGCCTGTACAGAGACTAATCTAGTTAAGAGAAATATAGTCAAGGCACTGATTGCTACCATTAATCCCAACCAGATAAACTGTTGGAGTATAATCCTAAAAACATTAAAAATATAACCCTAATGCACATACTTTGTGAGCTATGACAAGATTTCAAATTAGATATTACCTACAGACACTAAGGTTGCCTATTTAATAGTCTCTATTATACGTATTTCTTTGTATTTTCCAAGGCTAGGAAATCAAAACCAAGAAGTTCATCTTCATCAGGTTTTGCCTACAGAAATTTTAATATGAGTGAATTGTTCGCTCTCTCTGTGTTTTCCCAAATTTGCCAAGGTTTCTGCCATGCCTGAAAGTGACTCTCTTTATTGTGACTGCTTCAAGCCATAAAAGAGATTATTATATCAGGTTCCTTACGGGCACTGGTCCCACATGGATTTACAATAGTGTTGCATAATCATTACCCTTTCAGATGAGGTTTATTTTCAAATATAATCCTCAAGAGATGACCTCTGTTGTGCAATTGATTTGTCTAATTAGAAGCTGGCAAAAAGGAGGGCAGATTCTTATTGAACACATGCAGATAACTATATTGCTATGGAAAGCAAAGTTACTTAGAAGTATTTCGATGAGAACAAGATCTCAATGTAGCAGTGTTTCACTTCAGTGTATACAGTATAGTCTACTAAAGTTAGAAATAGAGTAGGAAGAATGTGAAAGATTTCTTCATATGCTTACCAGAATATAGATAGTAGCACAATGACAATAATATTCCGAAAGAGATAATCAAAATTATACTATTTTTTTAGTCCATGTAGTTATATATTTTTCTGTTAAATCTTTGATCCACAGTCAGTTTTCATTAAGTCTTCTACGTTAAGATTTAAAAAGAATCACTGACATCCTCACTCAGTCCCTTGAAGAATTCTAAGCACTGTCTACAGGAATGGTGATGTCGGCTCAGACTGAAGTCTGTATCCTTGAGTCGGTTCCTAGTTGTATTAGAATTATAAGTACTTTGCATGGTCATTTACACTAGTCTCTGAGATTGTCCTTTCTCATTTGGGAGAAAAAAAGATAGATCTAGTTAATATATTTGAGTAACTAATACCATCTGAATGAAAAATAGTAAAATTGCCACATGAAGAGGAGTGAACAGAAGGTGAGGAAATAAATTTTAAAAAACTATAAAAAAACGTGTTTGAGAAATTTTGCTGTGAGGGAAAGGAAAGAGATCTGAAGGCAAGAACAAGAAGATGAGGGGTTAACACAGGGGTTTAGTTTCCTGTTGTGGCACCCACCCCTCCCCCGTTTGCAGTAAACTTAATGACAAGTGAGGTGAGAAAGACCTACTTGAAAAATCTAAACTGGATGAGAGATAAAGGACATTTTTTTTGTGTGAGGTCTGTGAAAGGAAGAGAGAAAGTTCCTGAGCAAAGGGATTAGTCTTTGCTAAGAAGAAAAACTCAGATACTTTATCAGGAGAAAGCGAAAATGAGTTTCTATATTTGGTATCAGAAAGTAAGAGCTCCCTTGTCTGGGACATCTATTTTCTCTATATAGTGAGAAACGTGGCCATTTTCTGTGAATAGTAGATGAGAAGGTTTAGAAATCTGAGGAAAGTAAGGAAGACTTGAAATAGTCTGTGTAGATGTTTGGAGAATGAACTTTAAAAAATAAGAGCATCAGAGGGTAGCGGTAACACAAATGCGTCTTATAATTATAAATTTTCAAAAGCACATAGAATCTGCATTTATGCCGGTCATAGATAGAATATATGCTATGATAACAAATCTCAATATATTTTAAAATATTAAAATACTTTAGAGAACATCTTTTACCAAATAGAATTAAATTAGAAATAAATAACAAAATATGTAAGAAATAACCAAAAACTTGAAAATTAATGTATTTTGAATTATATAGGAACAAAAGAGGAAATCACTCACTAAATTAGAAATACTTTTAAATTATGAATGAGAATAAAGACATAACACAGCAAAATTTATAGAATGCAGCTAAATCAGTGTTTAGAGGGAAATTGGCCAATCCAATGCTTACGTTAGAAAGAAAGAAAACTCAAAAATTTATTATCTAAAATTTGACCTTAAGCAGCTAGCTAAGCAAACAAGAAAAAATTAAATGCAAAGTATAAAGTAGAAAATAAGAAATTAAGGAGTAGAAATCAAAATAGAAAGAGAAAAAAATAGAATATACTCCAAAGCTGTTTCTATAGAAAGATCAGTACACATAATAAATAACTTGAGGAATATTTTTTTAAAGAAGGATAATATCAATATCAGGAGAGAAAACAGGACATCACTAAACATTTTATAATCATTTAAGTCATAATAAAGGAACATTATTAACTGCTTTATAGCAATAAATTCAACAACTTAGAGGAAATGAAAAAATTACCTTAAGTGGCCAAAAATTTTAAACTGACACAAGAAGAAATAGAAACTCTGTATATCTCCATATCTTAAAAAAAGATTTCTGATGAAAACCTTTCCACAAAGAAAATCATAGGTTGCAATTACTTCGCTGGTGAATTATAGCTAAAGAAGATTTAATAAGAAGCCTACATAAATGCATCAAAACTGCATTTCTGAGAACTCTATTTCCACGTAAGGTTGCATTCTGAGGTACTCAGGGTTAGGACTTCAACACATCTTTTGGGAAGGAAACAATGTAACCCATGACAGGTATCTACACTGATATCATTCTATAGAAAACAATCGAACTGTAAAATTTGAAGAATAAAATGTAAAATTCAATTTTTTTAAAAGAATGGAGATGTAAAGTCACAGATGGAAGCCAGCTGCTTTGGCGGGCTCATCTGAGTGCCACTGGGTGCACTCAAGCATTTCTAGTAAGTTGACAGAGTGGCTGAGGCTGCATGATCCAAGATGACCTCACTCTCATGTGTGACTCTTGGTCACTATCTAGCTGCTTCTCCCAATAGCAGTGGGGTTGCAAGAGAAGGCAAATCTTAAAGTGCAAGCACTTTTCAAGCATTGCTGTTATTCCATTGGCCAAAGCAAGGAACAGTACAGACGCCGAGACCAAAGCAAGGGAGCAGATAAAGAGGTGAAAACAAATTGGAGTCTGCAGCAGACACGCACTGAGGTGAAAACCAATGAATCCCACCCTGAGCAACCACCCCTTGAGGACCTGTGACTTGCTTCTATCCAGTGGAATGTGGAAAGGGTGACCACCACTCCCTCGATTAGTTTACATTATACGGTTACACACCACTTAACAACAGAGATTCGTTCTGAGAAATGCATCCTTAGATGATTTTGTTGTTGTGTAAACATCATAGAGCACCCTTACACAAACCTAGTCGACACGCTACTACCTAGGCTATATCGTATAGCCTATTGCTCCTAAGCTACAAGCCTGTACAGCATGTTACTGCACAAAACAACATGAGATAAAATCAAGCACAAGAGAAAATAATGTAATCGAGATGCGGTAAACACGAGCTATATGAAGTTGCTGCTGGTGTGATGTGGCACATTTTACAGCAAGCGTTTTTTTTTAATGTAGATAGAAAATTATACTCTAAAATAACAATAAAGAGTATAGTACAGTAAATACTATAAACCACTAACATTACCATCATCACGTATTATGTGCTGTACATAATTATATGTATAGTGCAGTAGGTTTGTTTACATCAGCATCACCACAAACACCAGTCACGTACTGCTTTATGACATTAAGACAGCTATGATGATAGTAGGCGATGGGAATTTTTCAACTCCATTATACTACAGGGCCACCGTCCTATAGGGTGTCTGTCATTGAACAAAATGTTATGCTGAGTATGACTGTATAGCAAAGATGATGGGATGTTACCACCATTACTATGTCATAAGAATTTGCCTTATCTAGCTAGAAAGAAATATCTTTTTGCTGTCATGGAAGAATCAAATGGCCAAGCAGTGAACTGCCTATGAAGAGGGCCACAGAGCAGGGACCCGCCAGTGACCTACAGAACATGAGGCTGGCATTCAGTAAGAAGCCAAGGCTTTCAGGCATACACCTGCTGGCAATGAATTCTTCCGATGATCTGAATGAGCTTGGAAACAGGTTCAATCCTGTATGTAGACTCCAGATAAGGATATGACGAGCTGATGCCTTGATTGCAGCTGGTAACCCTAAGCAGAGAACCTTGATTAGCCATGCTGACTTCTAACTCACGGAAACTGTGAGATAATAAAAGTGTGTCGCTTTAAGTCATTAAGTGCATGGTCAATTGCTAATTAGCAATAGAAAACTAACACAACATTATTGAAAATATCTACCACTGTTGGTTATCAGTGAAATGCTCTATATCTCAAACCTCTATTCTTATCTAAATCTTCACTCTCTCTTTTTCACCCGGCCCTTCCCGAAAACCATTCTTCCCATCAGCCTTCTCCAGTGAGAGCCATTTTCTCTCCTTTACATTTGTTAAGTTCCATACACATAGTCCTGGACAAATACACGATTTATTACTCTACCCCTGCCTGTATAGCTGGAGAGAAACAAAAAATCACGCTAAACGCAATGATAATTCACGAATATCAACATCGAGGGGCTTCTTAGAGAAGCTCAGCATGAACAGTGCATTTCTATTCACCTCTTCTTGTCTCGGCTTGTCTTTCCCGAGACAACTATTTCGTAACTTCTCTTTTTTAAACATCCTACACCTTCTCCCCCATCTTCCCTTCCAAATGATGACCTTGTTTTCTACATCAGTAAGAAAAATAAAAGCAACTGAAATTTCTTTATCCATCTCCAGAATCTGCATAGACGCTCTACTTCTGAGAAATGATTAAGCCACATAGTACCTCTGGATGAGTCAGAATTTCTCTTAGAGGTTTTTTTTTTTTTTTTCTAATTAGGTACAGTGTTCGTTTTTAATGACAGCAATTACAATAAACATAAAATCTTTACATTTAAATTATTTGAATTAAACTATTGAGTAAAAATATAGAAATTCAAAGTTTTAATCATACGATTTGAAAATTCAAAGTCATTGTGTATATTAATTTTTTACAAAACACATGTATGGATGTTAAATTATCTATTTGTTCTTAGAAAAATTGTAACAACTGAGACGATGACTCAGGAACTCAGAAACAGCAAACTGGAATGATTTTTATTTGCTTTTTTTTTTTTCAACAGTATGCTATTACCAGTAGTTACTTTTTATTATTTGCAGTAACTTTTTCATGCCACAGTAGAGGGACAATTTGCAAAGGCATCAAGGGCTGTGTGAGTATTTGATATCTCAGAGGCCTGGTATGAAACCTTTTTGGTGGAAAATTCATTAGCAGTTGCTTAGCAACTGCGGTATTTGGATGTACTGAGAATCGCTTGACATGTTTTTAGTGGAAAATATTGCCATAGGGAATTTAAAAAAATGAGATTTGGGAGTTGTCTCTGAAATTTGAGAAAGCATTAATTGTTCCTGACTAGTAAAATATTATATTTGAAAGACATTTCAGAAGGAAGACTTAAGATCGAGTCTTATTGGGAAAAAAGAAAACACACACATACACAAGCAAACAAAAAAAGGTAACTGTCAAATAATTAAAAAACACTATTTGCTTATGAACATCCTGAATGTAAATATAACACTAGATTATCTTTCTAGAAAATACTATTTTAGAATTCAAAACATAAGAGGGAAGAGTTACTGATTTAGATAGATGATAGTTATTCCACAAAGGTTAATGGCCACCTAAGGTGGGGTACCTCTCAGAAGATATTACAAGGAAAAAAACCTTATTGTCAGGAAATACGGGGTCTTGATAAACCATATATATTTAGTATATATGCTTATTTATTATTGATATATAAATATATACTTACATATATTAAATAAATATTGAATGGTCGATGAGAATCAAAGGGGCAGTCTTGCAAAGGCAATTGTTCTAGAAGGCAGAGGATGAACCGGAATACGAAATGGAGAAAAACAATGAAGATGGCACATAACCCCCTCCATCGTCCTTCAAATGCTACAGATTAAGAAAACTGAATGTTACCGTACAAACACACAAATAGAAGAGAATATTCTTGAAAGAAGAATCTCGTACTGCCAATTCCTGCCCATAAAAATATAGACACATGAACAGACTTTAGCTATACAAAGCTACTACGAGAAGAAAACAAAATGAGAGTTGAAGCATTTGAGCCGGTAAAGTTACCCTTTTTCTTCCACCAAAACAAAACAAAACGAAACAAAAAAGAGGAGAAATCTGTTACACAACACAAAAACTTTAATTAAATATCCTAAACAAACAGTTGGAGAAATAAAAGATATCTAGAATTAGAATTTGCAGATTGAGAACAGAAATGTAAACTAAAATAGAAAAATGAAATTGAGAATTAAATGAATTAAGGACTATAAGACAGAAAAGGCAAAAACAATTTGATAAATGAGGACAATTGACAAGATGCCAGGAGAGAACTGAATTGACTGCATACTTAATTTGAGACGATGAAGAAAGGTAAGCAGGAAAAACAGAAAGCAAGGAAGTGAAAACGAAGAAAATAAAGAATATTTGAAAAGAAAATGTTTAAAACAGAAGACATAAAAAGATGCAACTCTAAATGAAGTACTCAAAGAAACTGAAACAATTAGGCTCTACTAATGTTCAGAATTATAATCGCATAAAACTTTCAAAAACAAAGAACTACTGGATCGATATATCGAAACGGACGATTGGAAACAATTCTTCAGACTGTCCTGACTATTTTTTTCCAGGCTGCTTGGGTTGCTGGAAGTGGTGTCTCTCCAGAGCAGCTCGGCTGTGCTCATTGCCCATTTTACAAACTTCTTCAGGGTTCCCCTCCTGTGACAAAACCCACCGAATGTGCAGGAGCCACCTCCCCCTTGCATCGCCCTATGGGAAGTGTGGCTGTGGGAACCGGAGTGAAAATGTGAACACTTTGCCTATTGCTGTTCCCAAGAGTGAAAAATTGTCCTTCATATCTACCCAGGAATCTTGTATCTTCTGCTGGCATCCTAGAAACTGCGGCAGGCTAATTTGTTAGCAAGTGTGCAAATAGGGTAATATCTTGGAACATTTAGAGTTCCTGATATAACAATTGTAAAACAACAGACTTCATATATAAGGGGGAAAGCTTCATGTCTTCTAAGTAAAAAGATAAAATGAATTCCAGAAATGCCAAGTTGATTTACTATTAGGAAATCTACTCATGTAATGTATCATATTGAGAAACCTAAGAAAATGAAATGCATGAGTTTTTTCACAGATGCTGAATGAAGACCGCCCAGAAACCAGCATTTTCCTTAATGGAAATATAGTAGATGTATGTCCACGGAGATCAGGGACAACCAAACTAGCTCCGCTCTCTACAAAATAATTTAAATTTTTTCGGGTCAGTATGAGCCAATGGAATTAGAAAAGATAAATCAATTAGTGATATAAGGTTTTTGAAAAAGAAGAAATAAAACTACTTCCTTTTGTGGTTATATTGTACCTGGAAAAATATCGCGCTGACAGGATGTAAATTAATGTATAGAAACCCATAGTTTTCATGTACCTGGGCAGTATCCAGTTAGAGAAGATAGTGAGAGAAAAAGTCCCATTTTCAAAGCAACAAGGAATATTGAATACTTAGGAATAAATTTAAAGAACAATGTATAAAACCTACGGGAGGAAAACTTTAAAACACTATTGACAGGCAAAAATTAGTGTTAAACAATGAGAAAGCCATGACGGGTCTTAAACAGGTTGGCTCGACATCATAAATAGGTCTATCTCTCTAAGTTCATTTATAAATTTAATATAGTCCCAATAAGCTATACCAACTAGGTTTACTGGGTGGACTGGAGGCAGTGAGGGAGGGATGTGGGCCCTAGTCAGCTTTCGTGGGGTCCAGGCCCCTCTCTCATTGTTTTAGGACCTGATTTTCCTTTTCCCACCTCTAAGCCCTCTCTGATTCCGACTGCCTGCCCTGGTGACTTCAATCCCAGCTCCAGATGCAGAAGCAACAGTCTAATAGTCTAACAGTAGACTCTTTAACCAGTTCTCACATCTGCGTTAGCTCTCATCATTTGATCAGTCCCTTTTTATGTATCACATTTAGTGATTCTGCTCTTCTGATGAAACCCTGATTGATACAGCCATAATTATAGAACAGAAAACGGGTTCATGTTCTTTAAATGACTTCAGGTCACATTACTCTCGATATTTACAAGGTATACGGGTTATTACAGACATGCTTAAGGAATCCACAAGTCGTCTTTGCTTGTGAATTTATAATCTTAAACTGAATGAACTTCATAGTGCAGATGCTGATGATTTTTTTTTTTTTCATATCACTCAATTTCGTGTATATACCAAATTTACCTTTGGTCTAAGTTTATACTTTAATGACATTTTCCAGGCTTTCTCAAGTAATATTTAGAAATAGAAAGGATTATTTATTTCATTATTACTTAATCACAGATTCTGGGACAAGAATTCTTAGAAATATATAACATATAATACTTTTTATGATTTTTCTTCTCTGGGACCATCTTTACCCAATATTTTACAGTAGATCACCTAAAGTTTTTTATCTTTTATTATTATCCTTAGCAAAAGATAAATATGTAGCTATAAATTATAAATAATAATGAGGGTTATAGTTATTGAAATTCAGATAATTCTCAAACTTATGTATACTCAGTGCACAACCTTAATATTAAAAAGGATAGGATAACAAAATTTCTCACATGCCAGATACTGCTCTAAATTCTCTGGGTATCTTACTTTATTTAGCCATCCACATAACTCCTCAAGGATTTGTTGTTATCTGTGCTATACAGACGACTGAACTTAAGCTTAGAGAGATTAATAAATTACCCAAGGTGAGAGAGCTAATATGTAGTAAACATGGCATTTGATCCAAGGTCTCTCTGACTCTAAAACCTATGCTCTTAATCTCTTCAATAAAGACTTCTTAAAAATAGACTCCAATCCCAACACCGGTATACACTTCCTTTGATGCCACTTAAATAGTTTCAGTAATGTTTCTCTTCTGGTCAATACCAATTGTTAGAAAATACTTTCAACATAAATAATGGTTTCCTGTAACGTCTTCCTGAATTCCTTTTCATTGCCCTCTGAAGTGAGGGTACCAGAGTCTGCCATCCCAAAATATGCCTCTATTGCTTATTTGAAGCTGATTATTTTTCAGAAACAGAAGACCCAGGAAACGCCTTTGTCCTTCTGCCTAAAAGGAACTTAGGCAGAGGCCCTGCTCCAGGAAGGAGAATATCATCACAGACTGCTCTCCTTTAAGAGGAACCAGTATGCAAAAGACAGGAGGAACCTCGCAAGGTCCTTTTGATCAAAGTCCTGTGTCTCCTTGTTAAAGATGCGCCAGCAAACATTCATTGACCAAACACTTGCTTTTCCATTTCCAGATAAATTTCTTTCTTGCCCTTATTCCCAAACCATGCCCCACTTCTCCTGAGCTCCTGGTTGCATATAAGCCTTACCTGCTCAACGTGTCCCCAGGTCTTGTACTCTTATGACACCCCCACGTGTACATGTGTACTAAATTGGGTTAGTTCCTCCTTTTAATCTGTTCCCTATTAATCTGATTATTAGTCCATCCCGAAGAATTTAGAAAGTAGGAGGAAAATTATCTTTCCACCTCACAGAAGCACCACAGAATATCCATTTGGCCTCACCCACGTGTGAGCCTCCCGAAGGCTGTGATCGTATTCCACTTAGTGTCTCTTTTATAAATAATTATTTTCCCTTCTTCAGATGATCATTTTCATCTATAATGCTTATAATCCTTACCATTAAAACTGTAGCTTGCCATTATTCCTCTTAAAATGGTGTCCACCAATCTTAAGTAAATTGATCAAATCTTCCAAAAAATTAGTAATAAAAGCGTATATGAACAAAAACAATGTTCACTGGTTGTTCTTTAGGATGGCAATTGTCACTATTTAAATCTAAATTAGCCTGCCTGTGGGCACTATTATCAATACTCTGTTGTGAATATCAGTGAGGATTGGTGTCACCGTGCTAGTCTGTTGGATGTGGCTTCTGCACAATTGTCTCATAATGAATTTTCATAACCATTTCTTTTATAGCTCTGGAAAACTATCTTTTAAATCAGACCTGATAAATATGGCAAAGCTTAGTGGTTAGCTCACCCAACCCCTGCTTTTATCCTGGACATCTGGCCAGTTGAGCCCAGTCATGTCCATTGCTTGTGTGGCACAGTGAGTCTAACATGTTAAATTGCCACACTTGAGTGTTATAAACACCATCCTTCTATGCTTTTTCTGGCTTTCCAGAATTTACAACATTCAAAGAATTAGTGGGAGCAGTATCCTTCTGCAACTTATTTAACAGACATTTTCATCATCACTTTATTTCTGAGATCATAAGGATCGGGGGAAAGAGACTGACTCTTACAGAGATATTTTAGTATCTTTGTGAGAACCTTGTGTGTGTTAGCTGCCTTTGAGTCAACTCCAAAATGAACAACATTCACAATGCCCCATCCTCAACAGCCCTGCCCAGCTCCTGTAGACTCAGCCGATGGCTTCCTTTATGGAGTCGGTCCATCTCATATTTGGTCTTCTTCTTTTCCTGCCACTTTCTTTTTTCCAACCATTACCATCTTTTCCAAAGAACCGCGACTTCTCATGATGTGCCCAAGTGGGACATCTTCACTCTTATCAGTTTTACCTCCAGAGATGTTTCCAGCCTAGTTTGCTCTAGGACCTGCTAGTTCATCTTTCTGGCGGCCAAGAACATCCATAGAGCCCTCCTCCAGCACCATATTTCAAGTGAATCAATTTTCTTTCCTATCAGGTTTCTCATTGTCTAACTATTTGATCTGTTTGTGGTCATTAGAAGACTTTTATAATTTAGAAAGTTCCTTTCAGAGGCAGTATTATGGAGAATGGTGGGATTGCTATCATCAGAGATCCTGACATCCGGTATGTCTCTCAACCATGTTTCACACGCTCATTCTACTCCCTGTGGCTGCCCAAGAAACCCTACAGAAGTGTTACAGCTGACACAGAGTTAACGCTTTAAATACCTAACGTTCTTCAAAATTTGTTTCCCTTATATTTGGTTTCCTCATGACTACATTTTCCTAAAAATTTTAGCTTTGTATAAACCTAATTTTTGCTTTAAAATAATATGTGAAATAACAACTTTACTACGGTCAAATCATCTTAATTTAAACGATTGAAAATTCATGTTGAAAGCAGATGGAGTGGGGTCACCCTGCTTGTCAGGGTCATACAGCATCCTCGAGATGTTCTTTGTCTAACCTCCTCCGTACACATACTTGAGCTGTGTTAGTGCTATTATTCCCAGATGGTTATTGATCACAATGATACTTTAATATTCCATAATTACTATTCTCTACAGATAGAACCCTACACTCACATGTCCTTTTATCTTAAGATGAATTCCATCACTTTCTTGAAGAGTGTACTATATTTTTTAAGTTTAATATCTCTTCTTTATGTCTTTCTGCTAGCACACGAGAGTTTGAGGATTAAAGACTCCGTTGCTTAGTTATATCCATCCACGTGAGCAACATTGGTCAGATTTTACAATGCTGTTCTTTGACCCTAATTGCTTATTGTTCCACACACTAATTGCCCTCTGCCTGAGGCCGTTTTTCATGGCTTCCCTTGGTGCCCCATCTTGTCTTACTTCACCTGCAGTTCATAACCTCCTGTTTTTTTAGTTCATTACCTCTTCAAATGATTTGTGGCTTACTCCTTTCTTTGTCCTTCAAATGTTTTTCAACGCAAATAAAATATTTTTATTTTACTTTGGTTTGTTTTAAGATCATTTTCTCATTTTCTTTGTATAGTTCTTATCTGTAGATAAGGCATTAACATTCATATATTAGTTTCACTTTCATGACTTACATGTTTTAGTAGCCTACACAATGTCATGATTAGGTACTGGTTCTCTATCTGAGATCCAGCAAATAGGGATGTGAACAGAAATGAAAAATTGCAAATAAAATAAACTAAGCAATTTTTAGGGTAAAAAGTTATGTATATTCTATTATTGTTGTCATTGTTATTATTATTGTTTTGTTTCAAGAGATTGAAACTAGAGTCATGGTAAAAACACACAACCTCTAGGAATGTAGTTAGATAGGGAAAAACCTGACTAGCATGTTTTGTAGTGGTAAGAGGTTTAGTTTTATTGTTCGATTGATTATGTAGTTTGATACCAACTTTGCTCATATAATCACAGCTAAATATAATTTTTAGAATTTCTCTCCTGTTAGATCTGGGCAAAATGTCTCAGAAACTAAAAATTAGACAAGTTCATGAATTCATATAATCAAAATCCCTTCAATTAATAAGTCACTCAATGACCCAAATTATTGTCTTAATATTAAAACAAGAACTTGGAATCTGGGTGTTGACATGTAAGTAATACATACACAAGAGGACTTATACACAATCACCACTTAGCTCAAACAAATTTCACTTATTTCCTTCAACAAATGAAATAGCAACTGTGCCCAAGCAATCTGGTAAGGAGACCAGAAGGCCCGAGCTGCCTGGGGAGGAGTCAGCCTGTCTCTTTCAACTGTGTAGCCACCATTTGCACTCAGCTAGCTTGCTTAGTGGGCACCGCTTAGAGATGTCTTCGCTGCAAGATAGACAAGGGCCTGGATCCCTAAGAGCAATCTGGAGTGGTCTTCAAAAAGCTCAGCACACTCCAGAAAGTGCAAAGTCAACGTCTGACATTTTCTGGCAGGCAGGCTTTCATACTAGTTGGAGAAAGTGGACAGTCTTGGTGTGTGTCATATTTTATTGGTTCACATGCATGCATGCATATATGTTATTCTCAGCTATCAGTAGTTTGATAGGGTTTTAAGTTGTTTTCAGTTCACACCATTCCTTATCAATATATTCTAGAATTTTTAAGTACTATCGAAACATATTTATGACTTTAGTATATAGTTATGTTCAACTAACTCTATTAAACAACGTAGCCACATGACCGAGGGAAAAACAAATGTTTATAGCTACACTCTAAGAAAACATGTTTATAAGCAAAGGAACATTTGCAATGGGAAAACATATTTGCTACTTCCACGTATCACAAATGTTAAAATTAACCCCTATTAAAATGCATGAAAAGCATTCTTCACAAATTCCACTTCACACATCATACTTAATATATTATTACTTATTGGATATTGGTAATAAAATTTTATAAAGTCAATTCTAAAATTATAAATGAATCAGCATTTTAGAATCGACATTTTTAAACATGTTTCTGATGGTATCCGGTGAATTTTAAAATATCTTCGTAAAAAATCTCTTGGGAATCTAAACTCTCTAATTACAGACAAATGTCTGAATATAACCCTTCGACGTTTTTTTAAAACCGAAATAGAAAAATATTTCTTTAAATTAGTGGCATTAAAATAATTTGCATTTGAGGGTGTCAATCTACTGGTGGTTTAAAGTGGGGGAGGGCAGGGAAAAGAGAAAGCTACAGCGCTTTACAAAAAGGATTTGGTAAAATTGCATGGGAAGGGACATATCGAATTCCATAGAAAAGCCTTACAAAATTAGAAAGTTGTTCATCTGAATTTCAGCATCAGTCTCAGTATAAAATTATAATTACATTCTGCTTTCTCCTCCCCCATCCTATAATTAGCTTCTCATAGTTTAGATATTGTTTTTGAATAGGTATCATGGTTTTCCACTTAAGAAAAATAAAAAAAGTCTTGCAATTGCCTCACATCCAAAAATAAAATATAAATAAATCTTCTTTTTTTTGATGTGCAATAAAATGCATTAGTCGTAAGGCTCATGAATACAGTTTAATTTTCAGTTGCTAAAAACCAATATCAAAGGTCGGCTTATTATAAAAGAACTATTCTCTAAATCAGAAAATAATTAGGCACAGAATAAAAAATAGAAGGTATTTGTTTCTGGAATTTATTTGCACATCCAAAATAACCTAAAATGAAATTGGTCCCAGTGTGAATCAAGAATCATATTTCAAATGGATCTCCATTATATAAGACTCTATAACTAATTTTTTTTTTTGCGAAGCTAAAGTAGGAGAGAACACCTCTCTATTAATCCATGGTTTTAAAGAAGAGTAAGTGAAGGCAGAACGAGGGCTGAGTCAAAATAATATGAACATCTCTACTTAGGCTAATTACTTGCCCTATCTTCAGTGCCTTCTGAAAATACTTTTGCTATGGAATTTAAAGTTTAGAAAATGTTTTGACCTAATAAAAAAAAAACTCCTGATCATTTTTATAACAGTGAAAATTGGCTGGGAGCAAAATTAAGTGGCATTTTTCATTCCAAATAAATTTCAGCGCGAATAAAGTGGCCTAAAAGTGGTCTAAAAAGCTTCCTCTAGAAGTGGCACACTTCACTTCTGCCCATATGCCATTAGACCGAGCAGGTCTCATGACAATCGGTCCCTGTGGAGAGAGAAGCAGACTCTTTCCAGGGGCAAAACAGTCCAGTGCATTATGTCTCGTACCTCCTGGATGTATTTTTTTCTTTGATTTTGCCCCACCTAACTTGCATTGGATGAAGTGTGAGCATAAGAGGTAATTTTTTTTTTAGAACTTCTGAGCTTAAAAATAGCTTTATTCTATTCTGACATATCACTAGCGATTTGGGTATAAGATGCGAAGGTGAAATAATTGTCCCTTAGAATAGGAATAAATTGCTTTGATGTCCTCATGCTTCCTATGGTGAGATTGACCAATACTGCGTTATCTAATCCACAATTATGTACGATGGCCTGTATTTCAATCTAGGAGATTTTAAGATTTACTCTTGCAGTTTTAAAATAATGTATTTCCTTATGGGTCTTTTTTTCAATTTTTGTTCAGGATATGATATTTAGGAAGAGCCCAAATATCAGTTGTCGGTTGGTTTTTCTCTCAGGCTGGTATTTTTCCATAGGGAAGATATTCCAATTTTTGGCAGAGTTCTTGGAGCTAAGGGAGGCATCGGGAGTAAAGAGGTTCATCATTCAATGAGGTGACTTTGAATTTAACTTTACATTCCAGAAGTCTGTTTCAGTATTTCATCTCCACCTGGTTTTTTGCTGGGATTCTTGTACTTTAATTTTCAGCTTCATGGCTCTCATTTCTCTACAAAATAATCTTGCAGTCTTCAGCAGGGTCAAAATATCTCTAGCTGCATAGCTTAGTAGAGTTTATTGTGTGAGGAGTTCTACTGATTTTATATATTTTTTATAGTTTTACCTATTTCTTATACAGTCTTTCAGCTAATCCTTTAATTTCAGCCCCATCATATCCCACCTTAGAGATATATGTCACCACTTCTGGATCATCCTGAGAAATGGTGACACATACTAGCTTCCTGTGTCTCTTATTCATTCTTCCTCTTATAATACTGTTTAACTTTCTCTAGTGGGCTAAATCAGTAATCACTTAACTTCTCTCATGGTAAATGACAGTTCCAGAAAAAGAGATGTAAAAAAAGTCTCTGTCCACTAAATATTAAAACAGAATTTCAAAGCTTATAAAAGATTTATTGAAGATATATCATTTAATAAATCTTTTTTTGGATGTTCCCGCTCTCAAGTGACCCTCACGTTGACCAGGATTTAAACACAAGATTTGTCACACTGAAATGTAAAGCTCTTCTCTTGAATTAGCATAAAAGGTTTGTTATATAGTGTACAGAAAGATTTGATTCACATATGCAAATTACATAGCAAATTAAATTTGAAAATAGAATTCCTGATACCAAAACTTTATCTGTGTCAGTCATGTTGAATGTGGAGACAAGAAAACGCTGCCTTTCGCTCCTCTTTTCTGATCTGATGATTGATCTTTGTTCTATTTTACCTCATGTTCAACAGAGTGTTTCACCTTCAGCTCCTGTTAAAGGCATGCTGTGTGGATTTTCAGAAAAATGCGCTCTTTTTTCAGGTTCACAGTTATTAGCGAGCTTTTAGTAACCATTTCTTATTCATAACTTCGAAAAGGAAAATAAAAAGGTACATTGCAAATCTTCACAAGATTCATCATTCCTTTTCCAATTTTCATTTTCTGCTCCAAGTACTTCCAAATATCCCCATCTTCTGAATTCTCTGTCTCAGAATTTATTGTCTGCTTTCCTCTAAGTGGTGTCATATAAATTATCTGAAATTACCAGTGTTGCAAGATGGAGGGAACATTTCATCCCTCAGGAGATAAAACCCTAACCACACTTGCATAAACACGGTCAAAAGGTTTACTCTTGAACAACTTGTTTCTAGTGATTTCTGTGTTGTGGGAATCTATTGCAATTTTCAAAGCAAGATTTTCAGGTATAAAATATTTTTGCACTCTGTAGAAGCTATGTGCCAGTTGGGCCACTGTCTGTGTATTCTTCTGCAGCTTGCCAATTATATGGAACAAGAGAACTCCATTATTACCTAAATGAGTCAGAGTGGAATATTTCATCATTTCTCAAAGCAAGTGACCTCTCCACCTTGCAGACTGTCTCTGTGAGTCACTCTTTGAATAGACGCACAGAGGTGAGGCTCGGCATCAGACAGTAAGCCTGTTACAGCCCACTCAAGTCTCAATCTCCAGCCCTGGCTATGAGCTTTTGGTTCTGACATACACTTTGTGAAGGATAAATTATGATCTTGAGGAAACTTATGAACAATGGCAATAAAGCAAGCAGAGCATTTATGCATATAATCCTTGGGTAACGGCGAGTCCCAGCAGAATCAGTGGAATGATAACTCACGAAATCCACAAAGGGTCATCTTCAACGCATTTTAACGTAACGACGTAAGTCAAATGTTATTCCTGAAGCGTCAGTCCTATATTTATTACAGCAAAACCGACCTAGATGTGTCAGAAAAAAACAATTCCCAAATCAAATACTAGTTGCAACTGGGCATGAAGAAGAGGCCTTCAGAGAACAAAATTGCATCCAGAGGAAGAAAAGGACGTGTTAGTGTTTGTCCCGTTTGAGCATCTGTGGATCTGTGGCCAGAGTCTCATTCTGGGGGGCGGGGAATATATATATTATATATTATTATTATTATTATTATTATTATTTTACTTAAGTCCAGAGTAAGTGGATTCCTAGAGACTGTGGTCTGAAAGATGTCTGCAAAACAAAAATTCCTGATGAGGTCTAATTAGTGTAAGGAAACTAAAAAAAAACCAGTTAGATCCAAATTGCTTTTTCCCTAAAACACACCATGCAGACGTTATTTCACTTAAAAAACACACGCTACAGAATATTTAAGCCCTATCTTTACTAATTTAGGAAAACCATTTAGTAAATAAGAGGGCTGGGGGAAAGATCAGACTAGATCAATAAAGACCGACTTTCCTGCATAAACTATGTGAAGTTTAAAGATCTGTTTGCATCTTCTGGAAGGATAGAAAATTGTTTAGAAGGAGAAATGCAGTCTGAGCCAGGTGGTTTGTTTAGTTGGGGAAAATGCCTGATTAGGCTTCTCTAAATGACAATTAAAATAGATAGCAGTAAATGAGACACAGTGACTAGTTCCTCACAGGCAGTAAGTAAGGTTTTCTAATAGTAGTTATTAGGTATGTGCTCAATAATAAAATAGCCTTCCAGAAACTCATCTGTTTTAAGTATTATTAAAAATCTATCTACGTATTTTAAATACCTATTATACTACACAAATATTGATTTTTTTTAAGGCTGATTTTAAAAATCTTCATTTCTGTTAGCATATTCAGTGATCTAATGAGTTATTTAGTATTCATTTAAGCCTGGGCGACTTTGCGATTAAAATAACTGTAACTTTTATTAGCTTTTGGTTAAACTATCTCCTCTTAGTCGGGAATGTGTTACGATATTCTTCCATATAAGTCTTAGAAAAATCAATACAAGATGAAAATAACATCTTTCAAGATTTTGTCAGTGCCATCACCTCAAGTGTAGAATCCCTCCTAATCAAAATTCACTTGTTGTCTATATGAAACCTGTACTATATCATATATTTCCAGGACTTTTATTTTGATTAGGTGACGTGTAAAAGTATATAAAATGGAATATAAATTAATTCTTGGTTATATTACTTAGTAGAAAAATGAAGTCTAACTCAAAGGAAAGAAGTCAGTTTGTAATTAAGTGATTTCCTGAGCCTCCTACATTTTCATTCCTATTCATTTCGACCTCAAATCAAACTCAGAATACAGTTAATTAAGTGCCATATATATTTAAACTCATAAGTCACAAAATTTATCACAAAGTCATATCTAAAACTTTCAAACATTGAAATTTCTTAAAAATTCCCCACATAGAGTAAATTTGATATTCTCTGTATTACCTTAGAAAATTTCTCAGTATATATTCACAGTCACACACATGCACATATATAAATATCTTTTTATAGGAGGGTGCTAAATACGAAATAATTTGAAATCAAGGACTTACTAGTAATTTTGAAAAGTATTTAGAAATCAGAAAAATAATTGCAGAAATAGTAACCTTCATTCTCTAGGTAAAGACAGCAGCATGCTATTCAATAAAGTAATATAGAAATGTTCTTTTAAAAATATAGACAGCTATGTATAATAACCCTCAGAAGATTGTCAATTTACTGAATGATAATAACTATGGCATAAATCAGTTTGATTCATAATATAAGTTCATTCTGATCTTTAAACACCAAAATGAATTATGAGATTTTTAAGTCCGTCCTACTCTTATTTGGATGTTATTAGTAATTCTTTTAAACCCTTACTTTTTAAAAATCTGTCTTTAAGTTTTAACATTGCATATATTCCTTAGCTTATTAATATACATGGCTTTCTTATTTCTGATTTTAGTTCGGGTTTTCATAGGATTTTAAAAAGCCAATAAAACTAAGCAAATATCTATACAAATTCTTGCTTTCTTATAATTGAACTTTCAAAATATCACATTACTTTTGTCCAAAAATACAAATCAAGAAAGCAGCTATATAATGTGAGACAATACCATGCAAACTGATATCAAATATTTTACGTTAAGCAGGAATTGTAGTAAATTTTGCCTTTAGTTATCACATATCAGAATAATTTTATAAGGTGATATCATGCTCAGCTATTTTATTTCTATAAAAGTATACATACATCTGTAGCTAAAGGAAAAACAACACAATACATTATACGATTGATGTGGAATTTTGAAAAAATACTCAACAAAATTACACTCCAGAATCTCTCTCCCCCTCCCCACCCACCTCTCTCCCTCTCTCTCCTTATGACTTGGCCTTTGTAGCTCATACGTGTGAACAAAAGCAAAGAGAATATATTAATTATTTAAAACATCAGTGACATTTTTACTAGGCAACTTGCATTCTGTCTTTTTTTTTCCAGCAAATGAGACTACATTTATGAGCAGAAAAAAAATTTTAATGTAAAGCAAACACAATTTTTTATTGTAATCCATTCCATAATTAAGCTTAACAGAGAGAATATTCAGTTTATAGTATAGTATAGTATAGTATAGTATAGTATAGTATAGTATAGTATAGTACAGTACAGTACAGCACAGCACAGCATAATACAGCACAGCATAGCATAGTATTAGGCAGATATCCAGAAATTTAGAAGAAAGTCTATGTGCCAATACTACTAAAAAAAAAAAAAAAAAAAAAAAAAAAAAAAAAAAAAAAAAAAAAAAAAAAACAACCAACCAAACAAACAAAAAATAGAGGAAAAGTTTTTGAGAAATTATTGGCAAATTTCTCTTCTCTATACGCAATTCTCTTTACACGAGAGTGAGAAGCAAGGGCCTGAGACACGTGAGCTACGTGAGGGATGGACAGAACTCAAAGTCAAGACTGAAGGAAGGCGGCTGTCGGAGGAGAAGCCGTGAGAGGAGAGATCAGCCCGGAATCTAAGAAACCAAATGAGGACTTTATGAGTAGAGTGAAAACAAACAAACAAACAAACAAACAAGTAAACTCTCTGATAGCAAATCCCTGAAAAAAAAAATTATTATAAATACTTCAATAAATAAGGTCAGCTACGGTAAAGAATAAAACTCCCCTCACCTCATATGTTTAATAGTAAAAATTAAAAGTTCTTCCTCATGTAATTTATGGATTGCGCAGAGGCTTCCCAGCAACTATGAAGATGATAACCTCCTTCTGGAAAACTTCAAACTATCATTTCTTATTAAGATCGCGGATAAAAACTAGGTGTCTAGGTTATAAAAACCTAACATAAATATTCATTTATTTAAGGTTAATATACAAATATAAAGATATTTTATTTTTTAAAGGAAAACACATTATAATTAAATTAAATAAGTTTGCACATATTAAGTGCCAATTAGTAACAGAAAATTAGTCTCTTAACTCTGCCTTTTGTGATAGAATTAACTTTTTAAAAGTGAGTCTTACTTGGATCTCTCTGTTTGGAACTTGTGGCTCTTGCAATCTGACAGATGATAAATTAAGTTTAAATGTACTTTTCCCTCCAAAATAATCTTAATATTTTTACTATAAAAATGGTTTTCTGAAGAGAGATGTCAACAGCGCTAAATTGAAAGCCATTTCATTTGTTTTAATTTATACAAAACTGAATTATATTTTTGGCTTCTATTTAGCGGAAGGTCATTAGTGTGTAATTGTTCCATTAGTGACAGTCTGACGATGTAGGCGTGAAGCCATAAACTCAAAATGCATTTCAAGATCCTTTGGGATTTGTTTTAATGCCTTCTTTTCTGTGAGCTTTTCCAAAAATGTTGGATATTATAGACAATGATGAACCTGTCTTTATTGTATGAAAACCAGTGATGACTGGTCATATTCATAGTAAATTATTTTTTTCAATTGGCTCTCAAGTGAATAATTAACAGGTTAACAGAGTTCCACACTTACCGTTATGAAGGTGACATTCTCGTTTTGGTTCTTTTTTTTTTTTCTCCCCCCTCTCTCCTAAGTCACTTCTGTCTATGGTAATAATTTAGGAAAAAGAATTCGAAGGCACTCACTAAAATGATTTTTGCTGAAGTCCCTGGATAGCACTTTGTTTTTCTACCTGATTTCTCTCAAGGTAGATAACAACTAATATCGTAAGCATGTGAGGTTTGTAGCCATGTGGGGGACAGGAGCACGTTTTATCTGGAGGAGAAACTGGTCTGATGTGTTTGGTTCCTGCTAAAAAGAGTGGCCACCAGGGATTATTTACACACACGAGGCTTTTTTATTTTAATTGTGCAAACTGGATGCTCTGGTTGCAGTGGACTATGATAAATAAAAGGCAGTCTTCAGTAGCCTAGATAAGGTGGTTTGAATCGCTTACCAAAAGACACATCCCATTCTGATTGTCGCTAATGAGACCAATCTGATTTTCTTCCTTAGGGAGCTTGGACGAAAAGCAGACAGAAACACATGTAAAGGGCATAAAGAAAAACCAGAGGAGCCACGAGCTATGGAAGCTGTGAGCACAGAAAGTCCTGATGCAGGAAAAGTGTGGTCCGGAGCCAGCCACTGGAAGCATTATCAGATGCAGACAGAAAAGGGAAACAGAATAGTTACCACACAAAAGTCGTCTAGTGAGTAATGCAGGGCTGCTATTCAGCTGGCACACATCGGCATGGCCACACTGTCATTTAAATATTGCAGTTAAGTTTAAATTCAAATTGGTGGGTCCATAGCCGCTTCTCTGAGGCACCTGTGCACCCTCTCTCGCCACCAGCTGCCCTGGCTGATCTCCTGTACCCAGGAATCAAAGTGTTAACATCTGGAGCCTTCACTCTGATTGACCGAGGATTGTGCCTTCTTGCAGAATGAAGTGCTATCTATGAAAGCTTGCCCCTGGGGAAACAGCAGAATCCTGCTGCCGTATCAAAAGACCTTGGTGGTCTCTGGGCTCCATTACAAGGCTGTTTCAAGCTCTAGTTCATTTCTCTGGAATAGTATCACAATGAATTCCTATATTTTAGGGAATTTCCGTTCTTTGCAATCAGGTCCTGTGAGCTTGACCATCACACAGGTCACCCAGAACGTAAAGTTGACATCAAAATCAAGGAATTTTAAATTTAAATAAGGAGGCTCAAGGAGTAAGGTGTTATTGCTTTTATGTTCTGAGCTCTACTCACAGTGGGTGTAAGAAAAGGTCCATACATTTTCCCAAAGTCCCGAGATCTAGATGTGCCACGTTATGTTACTTCTAGCTTTATTTAGTTTGTTTAATAACAACATCGCAGAGCACAATCTTCTTAAATAGATAAATCATAAAAGAAATGGAAGCATTTTCACTTTTTTCTAAGTTATATCAGTTATTGTGCACATAATGAGAATTCTCCATATAAACATGAATATTCCATACATATGTATATGTTTTGACATGCATATCTAAGAACATGACACAAAAGTGTGTGTGTTTCCTCTGTGCCACGTGCAATGCAATAGGGACTGCTGCATCACAAAAATCCAATACTTTTCTCTTTCCTGGACACACAGCTAGACTACACTTCCTGGTTTTCGACTTTCCCTTGGGTGAGCCGTGCCCATGTGACTGCTCACATGTCAATGACATATGAGCAGAAGAGTTACATACCACATTCAGAAATGGCCCACAGAAACTTCCTGCGGGCTCCTTTGCCTCTCTGGCTGGTTGGACCAGGATAAGCCTAGCAGCCATTTCACGGAGTTGAAGATGGAGTACCGAGCACACAACTGCCCTGTTTTCTTGTTTACTTCCAGTACTGCCGTATGAGGAAAAACAAATTTCTATTAAATTTCAGAAGTTGTATATTTTTGGAACTACTTTCAATGGCAGATAGTATATCCTAACTTGCTCATTGTATTAAGTAGTAAATCTCACAAAAGAACTTTGTGGATGAAAATAGCAATTAGAAAAAAAAAAAAAGATTTTCAATGGCCTAGGTTGGGAAAAGATGTAGAACTTATTATTCGTAAAACAAAAAATAAATTTAGTATCTTCTTCATTTTTACGTATGAAGAGAATAACATTTAAAACCTGATGGCATTATTAGGTTGCTCCATCAGGGCAAATATTCCACAGTCTTCTTGTTTAATGATATATATATATAAACACCAAGCACCCTGAAGAGTTATCATACAGGTGTTCCTCCATAAATAGTTAGTTAATGAACAAGCCAGAATCACAGTTTACTAAGTCGATCTCTTAATTTCCTGAAATTTTTTCAACATCGAGCCCTTAACTATATCTTATGATTTGCCAATATGGCAAAAGTCAAACTTTAGAGTAATTTGAAGACAGTATTTAAAAATAAATTTTTATGTAAGGTATGAGAAAAGTGACCAAAGTACAAGGAATATACAACGGATAATACGGTACCCTGTAACTAATGAGTGACAGACTCTTACACAGGCGTGAAGGTCAGGGAAGAAAGGAGTTACTGGAACTGAGGAGTCTGTATAGAGAAAGCCAACTGGCAGGGGCGGTGACCTTCTGTCTAGGGGTTTAGCCATCCTCTAGCAACCCTACGGGAATGAACCAAAGGCATCAGTATCCCAACCACAGTCCTCTCTCTCCCTCCGGTTCCTGCTTGAACTGACCATTGATGGAACTGAAGTGGAAAGCAGAGGGCAAAAGAGCCCATAGATGCAGTCTATATCCATTAGGCTCCTAAATAAATAGCACAGAACAGAAGGCTGGAGAATAAAGACAGAGGGGCAAACAGGTTATCAGTCATGAGTGGCTCTACTTATATCTGTGGTCACTAAATCAAAAAGAGAAAAAACAGTCAATAATAGCAGATTAGGGTTTAATCTGAACATAAAACCCTTCACTTTAATTGTTAGTTGTATTTATAGATATGACTATGACGAAATATTTGTATACTTTGAATAGAGATGAAATTCATAAACACTGTAGTCGTAAAATTAATAGTCGAGCAATGTTATAGTTAGAGGTATTGCAGAGACCATCTTATCATTATGCAGAATAGTACTCTTTTATCTGGTAGGCAATAAATAGATACAAGGAAGGGACAATCTGATGTGTGATTCTAAGCCGATTAATCACTCCTGCCTTGAAATGCAATTCAAATTCAGAAACAATTGAGATGCGGAATTAAAATGATAGAATACAAAGTAGCTTCTATTCATGATACAGTCAGATTGAAAAACACAAATGAGAAGTGGCCACAGTTTGTTTTCCTATTTCCTCTGCTAGGATTAGCAACTATAAAACCTGGCCCGGGGAGAGACTGGATGTGAAAAATAGACTACATACCCAGAGTCGCTCCCTTAAATGTCCTGAGACCCAGAGGGGAAAAGATCTCAAACTTTCTCAAGGATGAAGGATGAATCAAAACACTGCAAAAAAGAGCAAGCGGAGGAAAACACACCCCACCCCGCTCAGGGTTGCAGATTGGAGCATGTGAAGAAGAAAGTTTCAAGCCGCTCACGTTCAGACTCAGTATTTTCTGCACAATTCCTTCTTTTCTGTTTGCAGACGTCTCTGTAGGACTGTAGCCTTCGCTATTCCATGCAGCAACCTAGTTTTGCTAAGATCACTTGAAAGTTCTATCCTCAGTAGCACCTTCCAGATTTTTTTGTTTGTTTGAATTTAACTTCCCTGATGTATCAACAGAGTCAACCACACCCTCCTGGAAAAATTCCTTTTATGGGACATTGAACCCTATTTTTCCCCTCTGACTTTTCACTTTCTATATCTGTTATTTTTGGTGTCTACTCTTCTCTAGGGCCTTTTGTTGTTTGTTTGTGTTGCTGAAGTTTGATCCTGGATCTTTTTTCTTTTTCTTTTTCTTTTCTTTTTTTATCTTAAGCTACACTCCAACCACTGACCATTTCATTCTATCACTATGGCTTCAAATACCATTTTTTTATTTCTACATTTGACACTTCCACTTTCAATATTGAAGTGAATATATTAAAACTATACTCATGATCTCTCCATAATTTAAACTACTAATTTCCAGACTTCCTTTCTCAATATTTCATGACTTATTCATTCCATTAGTTACTTGTGCCAGTAATCTGGGATAAGAATGGACATCTCATTCTTTCCAACTCTCATAGCTGATGAGTCACAATATTTTACTGGAAATAACTAAAAACAGATGTATTTCACCAAACTTCTAATTTCTTGCGCCATTTATTCATGAAAAAAGAGGGTGTAAAGTGATAGATGCAATTTAATTTATTTCAGAGAAGGGCTCTAAGAGAACATGGTGCCTAAGTAGTGTTCTGAGTCAAGAGAAAGTCATGAGATTAAATATGGAGAAAGTTTTGTTTTATTTTTTGAACAGAGAGAAGAGAAAGAGGAAAAGATCCTATGAAGTTTTGAATTTGAGAGACAATGGAGGCCAAAAGATTAAAATGGAACAAGGGGAGAACAATTTTAGATTTACAGAAAATTTGTCAAGATAACACATACCCAGTGTCCCTATTATCAGCATCTTATATTAGGTTGGAACATTCATTAACATTAACAAACCAACACAAAGACGTTATTATTGACCCAAATCCAGACTTTATTCAGATTTGCTTAGAACTTATTTAATGCTCTTTTCCTGTTGCAAGACCCCGTCTACGACAGTACACTACAGCTGGTCTCCTTAGCCGCTTCTTAGCTCTGGTAGTTTCTTTGGCATTTTTGTTTTTGATGACATTGACAGTTTTGAGTACTGCTCAGGTATATTTTAGAGTACTCCTCAATTAGGATTTTTCTCCTCTTTTTCTCATGGTTAGATGAGTTTATGGGCTTTTGAAAGAGACCGTGGAGGTAAAGAACTTTTATTTCATTTTCTTGTATTAGTGCACTAACTCGGTACTCCAGTACAATGGATGAAGCGAGAGAAGAGATTCTTCTCCCATCCTGGTCTTAGGTGGAATGCATCCAGTTTCTCTCTATGGAGTCTGACGGTTGCCATAGTTTTCATAGATGTTCTTTATGAAGTTGAGGAGATTTTCCTCTATTCCAAGTATGCTCAGAGGTTCTATTTAATTTTTTTCTAATCATGAACAGATGCTGGATTTTGACAAATGCTTTTTCTGTATCAACTGATTCTTATTTTGGTTTGTTGCTGTGTTGGATTGCGTTGACTGATGAACTGCCTGCACACCTGGGAGAGGCTCCTATGCTCCCAGGGGAACTAAAGGAGCGGGGTGCTGTCTCCCTTGATGTTTACATTTCAAGGAGATGTCCTCAGTCTCCTGAGAAAGACAGTCTTGGTTGTAAACCTGACCAGAGGCTGTTTTTTTTTAAAAAAAGATATCCATCTCTAAGGAGTAGAGAAAGAATTTACAAATTAAAAAAAAAATGCTCTAAGAAAAGAGAGGAGGGGTGTCTCTTCCATTATTTTTCGGAGGATGAATTAAGCCTCTTATTTTTATTATTTCGTTGTCCTTACAGGTGTTAGTTGTGCAGGAGGTGATAACGCTATTGGATGTGGGATGTATTTCAGAGGTCAAAATGGCTGAAGTTGTGGATGGATTTTGGTGTTAACATGACAGTCAAGGAATAACGTGAGATAACGGGTCTGAGCAATGGGTGAATTGTGACACTTGAAGTACTCACTTGGATGCGTTAGATTTTAATTATCTATTAGATGTTGAAATGCAGGTGACTTCAGGGCAGCCTGAGACTCAGGGCAGAAGTCACGGCTCTATTTTAGAGTAATTGTAAAGCAGATGATGTTTAAACACGGGACACAGAAGATAATCCAGAAAGTACCAGTACTTATAGCAGGAATCTGTGGATCGATTTGGCCCCTGGAACTGGAACCTTTAGAAGACTGAGAGAGTGAGTGGAGGGAAATTGGGAAAAAAACGAGGGAAGTGTGGAGAATTCGGAGCCATGGGAAGAAGTTCGGGAAGAAAGTGATGCAATTTAAAACCCTTCCCTGCTTTCCATTCTATCCTCGTCACAAAGCATTTTCCCCTCGATCTCTAGTCTGTAGCTGTGCTTTACATACACCACATTCCTTGTAAATAGGAATAGTTAATTTTTTTATTTAGTTAATATAGTTAAATTCTTATACTTAAATATAGTTAAGTATCCCTTAACTTCTCGACTTCAGCACAATCCAGATACCAGCTTCCCTTTAGCTCATACTACAGGGCCCATTTCAAATATCACTTTCTCAGCAAAAACATCCCTAACTTTTAGTGCTTTAGGCCTCTCTGCTATGTAGGTTCACTGTATCCAGGAGCTCTCTGTCGAAGCACTTAACCTAATTTTAATGTATCTATATATGTATCTATATATGTATATATATATAAAATTTTTAATTTATGTATACATATAATTTTAATATTTCTTTCCTCCAATAGTTTATGAGCTTTATAAGTTCAGCAACCAAATTGTCTTGCTCACTTCTCTTCCCCGCCCCCACTCGGCATAATGCTGCGTATTTGTTAAATGAATGAGTAAATGATTGAAAAAAAAAATTAAAACTATCCTGGCTTCTGCCAGACTGCTTAAAGCAACCATAGACAACAATCTTTACAACTTGTTCTCATGTAAACTAAATGTACATCCTTTAAAAGTCTGTAGAGGTCAAGAAAATAATGAATCCGCTCCATCCAATTAAAAAAGAATGGTGTTTTTACTTAAGAGAGTCATTATGCAAATGTACCACATAAATATGATAGCAATAGCAAATACCATGAGACAATTAAATTGACTTTTGCATCTCATCGATTAAAGTTAACATTGCCTTCACACATCATTGAGTTCTCATATCATAAACAGTAATTAAGATATTAATCATAGAGATTCTAAGATGGTATAAGTTGTTTTAGTGCAGAGGTATTCTTTCTTCCTCTCTTTTTTTTTTATTAATCTCACCTTATTATGTTCCTAGTGAGAATTATACTCAATATGATCTACAGATTAAACACACCCAAATAATCATTTTCATAAAGCCTGTTAACTAGGAAGTTTCCCTGTTTTTCTTTAGATAATTTACTTGCACATCACCAACTTGCAGTGTAAGCCATAACAGCTCTCTGAAACTAAATGAATTTTTAAATAGAATATTCTCATTGCACATAGTAATATGATTGCTTCTTTAATTAAAATGATTTCTTATTTGCCTAGGAAAGATAAACAATAGTAACAAAAAAGAAAACCAAGCAAATTTGGACCTTGATGGCTTTACTGCAGATAATATTGCATTTGGATGCTAGGTGCATTGAGCGTCTTCCCATTACGGATTCTCAGAGCACCAGTAATCCCATTAAACATCATGTTGGCAGCACCACTACGTGTAACATACAGAAACGCATGTTGTTGTTGCAAAGCTAATTGGGCATCAGTGTGTAGGAAGATGAATTTTAGCTGGTAGAATGAAAACTTTCCACCTGCCAGGGTACCTAATAAGCTCTATAGTGCAAATATAAAGAAAATATAATGTGACTAAAACTATTTTTAGAAAATCATTTTATTAAATGAACAGTGAAAGAAACTCTAAGGCAAGATTGTGCTATGAGCAGGCTACAGCAATTTTGCGTGGTAATTTCATTTTTTTAGTTTCATTTGTGTCTGAGCAAAGAAATATCTAACTCTATTAATTTATTATCAAATTAAAAAAATACTTTTGAGTAGACCATTTCCAGTTTGTTAACATAAAAATTGTCTAATTAGTCACTTTGGGCTCTATCGAACAATAATCTGCTCTAGAAATCTCTAAAACACCTTCTTTTCACATCCCGGGACTTACAAGACTATGCTTCATATGCAGGGATGAAAGGGAACTGATATTACTCTAGAACTGAGTGTAGAGTCCGTGCGTATTTGGTCGGGACAAGTCTTGCTAGGTACACAGGTGATTCTCAACCTGGGACAATTTTAGCGTCCCTTCAAAGGAGAAAGATTGGAGCAATCAGTTAAAAGTTGGAAGAAAATAAAGGCAAAATAAAATTCTAAGACTTTCTATCAAACTAAAAGTAGGAAATCCTTCAGCATCAGAGGTCATTGTACTCCTTTAGTACTTGATGGCCTTTTCTCCGAAATAATATATTTTTTTCCCACTGTGGTTAATGTTAACTCCTTGTTTCTCTCCTACTGTCTGTTCTCTGGGTTCATAGTATGATATAATAGTTTGTCATGTAGGTGTCAGTGAGACAGCTGCTGTCAAATTTGATTTCCACATTAAGACAAAACAAAATAAACAAAATTAAATAAAGCCGAAATCAAAATCTCTTTAGCAACATACATTGCTCAGTCCTTTCAGTTTACATTGATCTAAAAACTGCGTTCTCTCTTTCCCAGGGCAAAAATAATCAAATAAAATAATAAAATAAAATAAAATAAAATGTAAAATAAAATAAAATAAGATAAAATATAAAATAAAATAAAATAATAAAATAAAATAAAATAAAATTAAATTAAAATAAATAAGTAAAATAAAATAAATAAAATAAAATAAAATAAATTGTAAAATAAAATAAAATAAGATAAAATATAAAATAAAATAAAATAATGCAGTTATAAAGCTTTGGTTTTCCTTTTGTTAATAGATGTATATGATTCATATGCTCTTACCTGTTCACTCTGTGTGTCAACGTGGTTTGCTTGTGTGTGTGTGTGCTTGTAATAATAAACAGAAAAGTTCATAAAACATAAAGGTATATCTGACCTCTAAGAATAATATGAACGCTACTGTAATTATCACTCAGATTAAAAATGGAAAACTGGTAGTGCTCCGGGAATTCCTCCCCTGACATGTAACCCTTCCGATAACAACGCCTCCCAGACTGGAGCTAGCTGTTACCTTCTAGAACTTTCTAGAACTGTCCGATAGGTTCCACGAACCATGTGTGTGCACTTAAATATGAATTAAAATAAATTGAAAGTTATTTTCTCAGTCACACCAGCCACATTCCAAGTGCTCATATGTGCCTAGTGCCTGCCTTATTGAACGGCAAAGAGAATATTTCCATCATTGGAGAAAGCTCTATTAAACAGGGCTGCTCTAGAAACTAAGCACCTCGAGAACGCACAAAAAATCTTTAAAAAGTAAGTTTATTTTGGCTGCCATTGTGAAAGTCCCTAAGAGGCCTGTCTAATGACAAGAAGATTGATTGATCTATCAATCATCATCATTCTTTCCCTATAGTATTATGACATTTCTTAATGGTGTTTTGCTTGCCCATATTTATATATATTGTTTTGTTATTTTATATATATATAGATAATATATAGTAGATATATACTACAAAACAGTAGGATGAAATTTTTAAGGCACATCACTCTCGTTCTCAACATTCTCCAATGGCGTCCCTTTCTATTCAGAGTAAAAGCCAACGACCCTGCAGTGGCATATGACACGTGCTGCTTCCCTCACCTCTTTGCCATCCTCTTTCTCTTCTCTCATCCTCATCCTCTCTCGGTAGCCATCCCAATATCTCTGCTGTTCTTTGAACACTCTTTCCTGGTCCCACCTGAGCACATTAGCGCAACCTGTTTTTCCTTCTTTTTCTCTGCAGTGCTGCTTCCCAGGAGAAGAGTGTATCTCCGTCTTTTCTTTAAAGCACTTTCTCACATGTCGTCTTATACATGGGACTTAGAAATGAGACAACAATTAACAATTGAATTCTTCGGTCATACCACACTTCAAGTGCTCAGTAGCCACAGGTAGTAAATGCCTATCATACTGGAGAGTGAAGATTTACAAAACATTTTGCTCATCATAGAAGGTTCTACATGATAATACTGTTCTAGAGCATACAAAGGAAATCCATTTGAAATTATATGATTTCATTGCATATCGTAAGGGACATTTTCTCAACAGAAGCCACCTATTTCATGAATTAAAATATTTGAAACTAACCGACAAAGTTTATGAAATTTGGGTAAGGATAAATTCATCAAACTGACAATGATTCACTTGTAAATTACTGCTCTTTTCAATTATTTAGCCTAGATATAAATCTTAACTCTATAATGTATCGCACTGTGCGACTGGCTTCACTATTCTATACTTTAGTTTTTGTAGAGTTAGAGTGAGGATGAAATAAGATTATATAGGGGGTATTTAGAACAATTATCAATAAGATTTAGTCACTGTTATTATTGCTATTATTACACACTCACTCCTATCTTATACATGGGACTTAGAAATAAGACAACCATATATATTTACTGAGTTTCTTGGATATATTGATATATTTTAATTTTTATATTATCTTTTTGATTGAAAGGGTATCAAAGAGCAGACTCTTTGAATTACGTATGATTCTTTTTGACCCCCATACTCCAATGGTATTTTTAGTATATATAGAGGCAATGGAATTTTACTATAACTTTCTAAGTCTGATTCTAGCATAGCCTATACTGTAGTTAGTCAAATCATTCGTTTTTAACTCTAACTAAATGCAAATGCAATAACCACTTGAAGTATTCCAGCTGGCTATTAAGAGCCTGCTAGACATATTTATATATCAAAGACTCATATTACTATGAAATCAATGTTAATGTATCTTGTGGTGACCATTAATCTTTTAGGAGTAAATAAAGTGAACACAGTTAAATATAAATTTATATATGTTCTACAGTGCTAATTACGTTTACTAAAATACATTAAAGGGCAAGTTAAAAGTAGACCTTTCTCAGTGTGAGCTTCAATAACTCTTCAAAGCTATTGTCAGTCTGATTTTCCTTTCATTGTAAACCATGATATACTGCTACCATAGCATTTGGGGATGGGACTAGGGGTATTAGTAAATCACCTTAGAATATACTTTGTATAGCCAATAAAAATACCATTTTTGCTTAAAGTTTAATTGGATATGTCAGTGCTTTCCATCCAGAGACGTCCAGGAACACCCCTGAGTTGAAGAAGCTGGGTTTATAACTCATTGCAATGAAGGAGTTTGCAGCATAGGGAACCATTAGCACCACAATAAGAGTGTGTTAAGAAGTGCACTTATAAGTACAACAGTGCCAGTTATATTTAGGCTGGTGGTAGGTAATTTTGGGGAGAGTTCAAGGGACCAGGGCTTTGCTTGACACTGGATGCTGCCAGGAAATGAGGGCAGGTCGATATTTTCCTATCTTAATAAATCTTAGCTATAATGTGGGAGAAATGAAGGAAAGCTAAAGCTGTAATTGATTAAGATGTGACAGTCAGTCATCTGTGTTAGCCAGGATAAGGGGACATTTAATCACATTATGCTTTATACAGTATTCATCTTTGTGTCTTTGTTAAAACATGATTATGGAATAAAACTGTTTTGCCTTCAGCCACCTGGGCCATTGATGGGACTTTTCTGTTGAGGTGTCGTAAGATTGATTGTGTTCAACAGAAGAATATCAAGACACAGCTGTGAGGGTCAGAATAGCTTCAGGATGCCAGGGGCTGCTTTTTTATTATTCAAAATAAATGTATAAAATCGTGGGGGCATATTATAAAGTTACAGTGTAAATTAGAACCTGTTACTTTTCTCTTTCGAAACACAGTGATGCCAACAAAAGAATTCTACAGACACTATCTACATGTTTATATTATTCACATTTCTTTTAGCTACAGTGGTCCAAGCATTTAAAAAAAAATCATGAGACTTACAAGAACTTTCGGGGAGCCATCAAAGGCTTATGAAAGCCTATTCCTACCTCTTTTGCCTTAACTTAGGGGGAAAAAAGGAGTCATGTCTTAGTGATTAGAAGAAAGCAACTGATGTGGAAACAAAACGTGTTGATTTTCATGAACTATTCCTAATTCTAATTATCTTTTGGATAAAACATAAATTTATTATGATACTTTTAAGGATATAAAAATAGCAACTCATTATTTTGAAAAATAAAAAGTCAAAATAACTCTAAAGATACTGATCTAGGGTTTATAGGTGCCATAATGATCAACGTAATTTTTTCAAATACACTACTTGTATAAAAAAGCTAATGGAAAAAGATATGATTTTATGCTGTCACTTTGAAATGAGTAATATTTTATTGTAATATTTTGCATTATGAGATATTATACATATTCAAAGAATTCTGTAAAGTTTAGCATTCAGTTTTTAATTTTAAAAGGGAAAACTTAAATGAAATGGACAAAATTTCTTGAAAAACACTAACTACCAAAACTTTTTTTTTTTTATTTAAGAAGAAAAAGTTTTAATAGCCTTCTATCGATTATACTAAATTAATTTATAGTTAAAATATTCTCAAAAACTATCAACACTCATATGGCTTCACTGGGAAATTCTATCATATATTTAATAAATAAATAATAAGCTTACACAATAAAAAACAAATAATATTTCAGAATAAAAATAATTAAACGAATAAAATACCAACTTCCAGAAACCTCATAATGCCAGTATTGCCCTGAATAAAAAAAAAAAAACACAACAACAACAACAACTAGAAAACGATTATCACAAAGGGGGAAGAAACGCTGCAGATCAATATCCTTCATGAATATAGATACAAAAGTCCTTAGCAAAGTTTTAGGAAACCAAACCCAGTGATACATAAAAAGGACTGCACGCGGCGACTAAGTGCCATTTATCCAGAAACGCAAGGTTAAAATAACGTTTGCAGATCAACCAACATAACCCATGAAATAAATAGAACGAAGGAGAAAAGCCACACGAACATTTCAGTCGATGCAAAGGGCATTTAGGAAAATGAAACTCTCCTTCTTGATAAAATCTAGGTATAGGAAGTAAGTTTCTCATCCTGACTGAAGGTGTTGGGGCCAAGGGCTGCCTCCGCAAGACAGCCCGCAAATGGCATATTGATTATTTAGAATTCAAATCACCAGAGAAGCAGCAAAGGCGTAGATGGGGCCGACTTTCCTCTGCCTCTCTAAATGCAGGAAATAAATCTAGGTGCCCTTCCCGATCCCAAAGGACTGAGAGACCAGCCAATCACACGAGCTATAAAATTGAGTAGAAAAAGCATAAACAAACCTTGTATGGGCTTTTGCAGTGTGTACCTAAGCTCACACTGCACCTACGTTCCTTGCTAATGAGCACTAACCTCCTTCGTCCTGGCAATTTTTCACGTATTTACTGTTTCTTTGTCTTAAAAGTATAAAAAGATGCCTAGTTCAATGTAGAAATAATAGTCTTTTCAGTAAATTCTATAGAACGAATGGGTATCTTCATGAAAAAGAGGAAAAAAACCATCCTTACTTCAAGCCATTCACAAAAAATTTACTCAAATTGCATCATAAACCTGATAATAAGAGGTAAAATCATAAAATGTCTTGAGGAAAATATAGAAGTTATTTGTGTCATTAGTTTAGACAACGATTACTTAAATCACAAATACACAAAACCACAAAAAGCACCAATCATAACGGAAAATAACTTTGCTCTTCAAAAACACGTCTGAGAAAATAAAAAGTCAAGCCAAAGATTAGGAAAAAATATTTGGAAAATATTTTGCTAAAAATGAGTTGGTATCTACAATTCACCCAAGACAAATGAAAACATATATCCACAAAATACTTTTACACTCAGATCTAGAGAATCATTATTTATCATTCAAACACGGAAAGAACCCACATGACAATCTGGCGATTGGCTAAACGGATTCTTTGATTTCCATGTTATATAATACTGCTTTACAGTAACAAAGAATGGATATCGATTCACTTAACAACACAGATGAATGTGAACAACAAAGTGCTAAGACAAAGAAGTCAAATGCAGATTACACACTATATTATTCTGCTCTCTTGTAACTCTAGAAAAAGCAAAGCCTAGCGACCGAGACGCACAGAGGTTGCTGAGGACGGGATCTACTGCAGAAAGGCTTGAGGGAACATCGTAGGGTGCCTGAAGCATTCCTTGCATATCTTGATGGAGATGTGATTACAGAACTTCATATAACTTCCATCGCTCATCAAACTTTGCCCTTGAAATGTCTGAATTTTATTAAATGTGAATTTAGTAACACTTTAAGGAAGCCTG
This sequence comes from Pteropus medius, assembly GCF_902729225.1. Taxonomy (NCBI): domain Eukaryota; kingdom Metazoa; phylum Chordata; class Mammalia; order Chiroptera; family Pteropodidae; genus Pteropus; species Pteropus medius. The sequence continues at coordinate 6,755,522 of NW_024340849.1, forward strand.
GGAGGGTGGGTGGTGATCCCCAATCTGCATGTTTCACTCTTCCATCGTCACTCCCTTAACGCGAGTTAACACCGTCTCTTTTTAAAATTATTATAATGGGATGTGAACCACAGTCCCCATTCTTCCTTTGTCCGCCTACAATCTAATTTGCATCCAGTAACTCAAGAAATTATTTTAGAACTAAAAATAATCCTGCCGTTGTCTGTCTTATACGTTGCAATGCTTCCCATTTCATTAAGGATGAAATAAGGCAGCGTTGATTTCCGCATCAGCCCCGGATCACGGGAACCCCATCGGATGTCTCAGCCTGACCCAAGGACCTAACGCAAATTCTCGCCTCATGGCCTGCTTCCGGTTCTTCATCAGATCGAGATCTTTTTCTGCATCAGAGACACAGACTTTTTCATTTCCTGGAATGCTCTTCATCCTGCTTTTAGTCTATCTACATCTTAATGATTCTTCAAATTCCAACTAAAACGTCACTTCCTTAGAAAAGCCTACCTGAAGTTTTCTGACGGAAATGGGTCTCCCTGTTACATTCTCTAAAGAGACTTCTATTTTCTTATATAGAGCTGCCTAGAATTTTCAACTTTATATCTATAGTTTGGTTTACTCTGTTGTACCCTAGAGTGAATATTCCATGGGTCTGGAAAACATTCTGTATTGTTTATACAACAGCCTGACAGCACGAAGTTGATAGCCTGCTGCTTTGAATCTGACAAAGAAAAAAAATTATTTGAAAATAAAAAATGTATATTTGAAAGTTACAAATAATGTAATATCTCAGGCAAACAAGGCAACTCAAATCTGTAAATATGATAAGCAGAAGAATCTTAATTTTATGTGCATTTTAAAAATTAATAAAAAGCAAAAATAAAAAGACTCGGACCGTCTTGCCAATTACCAGTGTTGGTTTATTCTGCCAACATTGTAAAACGCTTGCAAACTTCAGTTCTTGTTTCGAAATGAGCTAACAAAATAACCATGGTGTCCACAGTGTCGCATAATTTTCCTTTTAAATGTACCATGTTACGACATCTTTTATAAAATGTTTTAAAACTATTGAGGACATTTAGAACTTCTACAGGTTTCGTACCTTTTAATTTTTCTCCAAGAAAACTTTTTTTTTTTTTACATTTTACAAAATCATATCTGATGTTCTCCAATCCACTTGTCTGCCCCATCCTTAGAGAGCTAGAACAGAAAAAACGGCTGTCTTCAAGTTTCCGTACGGGTCAGCATTCTTTTCTCTGTTGGATGCTACGATGACCCATTTAAGAAAGGTTGGCATCTGGCTACTCCAGTCACAAAACTACAGGAAAAGTGACATTTCAGCCTATTCTAGTTGCTTGCATTTTTCTCCCTGTGCCCATATCATACCGCTTTAAGGGCATGTTTAAGGTTGGGTTAAATAAAAACAGACGGTCCAAAAATATGGAACTCGTTAAAGAGGGTCTTAGCCACGCTTTTCTAGGTCCTAATAAGGTTTCCCAGGCGTCAAATAAAAGGGCGCTATCTTCTCACAGCTTGCCGCAAACAAATCAAGTTTGTTTAACGAAATAATCTGTAATTCCCACAAAAAGTCTGTATCTAAGTATGTATGGAAATATAATAGAATATTTTTCCTTGCAGTCTGGTTTGCTCGGATAGTGATATTAATGGTTGCCTTTTTAACGGTTTCTAATAACAGCTAATATTGTGTGCAAGTTGCGTGCCAGTCACTGTGTGTCAAGCAAGTGCTAAGTGCTTGAATTACTAAGCCCCAAAATGAACACTCAAAACGCACACTTGATGAAATGCAATGAACGAGGCTAACTTCGCTGTTAAGTATGAGCTGGGGTTGCATTTTCCCTTCCTTCAATGGAACTGTGCTTCTTGATATTATTTCTGATGTATTGTCGAAGTGAATCCTGTAGATTATTTTTTTCTTAGAAGATGGTGTTGATGAAGATGAAGGGAAATTTGTGGTCTTATTCCAAAAGGAAGTAAGATAATGCATGCTCTGAAGATGACACCACTTATTGAGATTATTTGAATCAACAGCAAATGCCATCAGTTTAGTTATTTAGTTATTTTTCAAGTAGAGGTTGACTAAAAACAGCAGAAATCAGGCTCTGTGCCGAACAGAATTACTGTGCTCAAGTAATTCTGTCTCTGAATGCTATTTAAAACCTACGAAAAATTGTTTAAAAAAACACACATTAAAATAATCGGCCAATATAAGATTGGTTTCATTTGGCATGTGCAATGTGGTGTAAAAACTGATTTCATTGCTAGGTATGACACATTTACATCTTAGTAACACATTTATAAATTAATTTGAAAAAATTTATAAACTAAAAAATGTTTTAGAAACCGGGCTAAATAATCAGCATTTTAGGAAAGTATAACATAGAATGTCATTATTCATGTACTGCATTTGCTCTTAGAATATGCATGGATTTAAGAATTTTATTGTCAATATTCTTTCATACATAATGTAAAACATTAAATTTATGATGGGCACATATCAAAGACATAAGATGAATAAATATTTTAATATTTAATGTCAATATTTAATGTTGACATTGTTTAAAATTAAGATATTAAAATAAAATTTTACAAATGGAGGTTTGTTTATTTAGTTTTATTTATATTCTATCATATTTCACAAATAATTTAAGTGACACAATATAAATAGATTAATTAGAATCTGGATTAGAAATTATTTTCTCTTTGTAAATCTCCAATTACATGATAAATTAAAGTCGAGATGCTCAGTCATACAATAAAGCGAGAAAACTGATATATGAGATGTGGAACTAAAATGGAGAAAAATCAGTAATATTGTCATTTTCCCACACAGGTGCTTGTATATGTTTAAGTCCATGACTATAAAGGATCTTTAAATTCTAAAAGAAAAGTTGAAAATTATGGCAAAAAGAAAACTACTAAATCAAAAGAAATTTTATCTTTGAGATAAAGTACCTAACAGGAAGCCGCAGGTCTTTTTGTCACCAAAAAGCTTCACTTCCTGTATCTTCCACCTTTTTAAGCTTTCCTGATAATTTTTGGCATTCTATTAATATATTAAAAAATTACCTTTTCTGAAAAAGTTCGAGTCCTGATACTTATTGTTACTTGATCTTGTTTATTTTAAAGGTTGCCACTCTGCTTCATTAAAGCTAAAACATTAATGACTTTTTTATAGATACTAATGACTTAAACTGATGTATTTGTGTAATAACCTCTTTTGAAAACTTCTTTTTGACATTGACTCTCCTAAATTTAGGCCCAAAGTTCTGAAACTGATAAGGATTCTCTAAACCCAAATTATCTTGAGTGTCTTCCAGATGGTAACTAGATAACATAAAAAACCTGCTCCTTTGGTTAATGACTCAAAATGTGAAACTTATGAGAAGAATGATACTTGAAATAAAAAGATTTGGTTGCTATTCCATACATTTTTAATTACAGCAACACTATCGTAAAGCTACCCTATTTCAAGCCTGCACTATGCAAGGAGATATAAACTCAAAAGGAGAATCTTGACTCTCAGTATATACTACTATGTCATATGCTGGGGATATAGAAGTGAATAAAAAGCCAACATCCCTGTTCCCCTGGCCCTGACACTCTAGTTGAATAAGAGAGACAATAAACTGTGAAGAAATATAAAGCAGAGCAAAGGAATAAAGATGGTACAAGCTTGCTATCACTCAGACTGGTCAGGAAATATTTCTGTGGCCAAGAAGGCTGATATTGGAGAGGAAACACAGACAAAGTCAGGCCCAGATAAATCAGAGTGTCATGATGACTATAGAAGATTGACTTTTATCACCTTTGAAGACCTGAGAAGTTGACGGGGCTTATCCTGTGATCTATTTCAAGGGCAGGAAGGTACAAACAAAATTATTTTACCAGGGACTGTTGGGAAACAGTAAAAATATTCTGTACTTACAATTTATACAAAACGGCCCATGCGATAAAACTGCTACATATATTTATACACAATATTATAAAAGACGCCATTCTCGTTTTAAACACAAACACTGAAAAAAGATTCTGTTGAGAGGCTTTCTGAATATCTCTTTTATGACATGTATGAAATGGGTATAAAATATCATACTGTTCCAGTCAAGTTTATATTTATTCCCTACCCCTTTATTTTTAGTGATATTAGAATATTTCTAGATTAAAAGTTTTAAAAAGTAAAATGAACCTGAATTAAAAATCTAAAATATTCCATTTTTAGGGTAGATTAGAAATTCAAATGAAAGATTAGAAACAAACAAACAAATAAACAAACCTCCAGGATGCTGAAGGCTGATGATTTAAAAGAAGACAGAGTTTTACAAAGGTAACAGCCAGTTACAGTCATGGAGTCCACCATTGGAATCCATAAGAAATGGTAGCCAACTGGCTGTGTTCTGCCCAGCTGTTTCCAATCCCTGCCCATGTCTAACTGGCTTCTGGCTTATTTCAAGTGCCCTTGACATATTGAAAGTGGTGACACTCTCTGATGCTCTCTCATTTCAGTCCAGTGATAATCACATCTTCTTCACTCTTCTGAAATTCATTCTGAGCCGAGTCTTCATGACTTTCTGGAAAAGAGCAAAGGGAATTCGCATAGCATAAAGGCAGCGTTGCTTTCCTTGTTGACCATGGCCAAGGCACGGGGCTATGATTATTAATTTCAGAGAATTATCTGTTCCTTGTTCTGTTTTCTTTTCCAAATTTCAAAATACTTATGCTATATCATTAAAAAAAAAAAATACTAGTTTTTTGTGTGTCTAGTAGCTACTGCGCAGATCCATGCAGATGTAAGTTAAGTTTGTAGTCCTGTATTCCCTTGCTCATTCCTCCTTTTATTTTTCAGGGGAAAATTAAAAAGCTGGTTTCTATTTGGCAGGGCTCAGCTCTTTTGGCCAGAAAGCAGTTTTCCGATAGGAAACAGCTTGAAAAATATTCACCATGACACAGAAAGCACGTCTCAACCAGACCCTCCGTGTTACAGTAGTAGATTTTCTTCCCGTGCCTGGTGAGGTTAGCTCAGACTATCGTTTCATAGCCATAACATGTTAGCCCCACACATACTGTCTTTGTCCCACATTTCGCATCTCCAGTCAACCCTGACCCCTGAAACTCCTCTAGATCACATTACTCCCTCCGCACTCAATTCCTACAGCGCCTACACTGGTGACATTCGCTTACATCTAGTGATAAACTCACAGGTATATGAGATATCCGTGCTAACGATGTCTTAAGACCTCCACAGTAAGAGGCACATCTTAAAGATCACTGCCTCCCTGAGAGCTGAGCCATTTGTAAAGTACTTTTCACAGTGTCACTTAATGCCTTTTACATTGAATGCAATTATACCCCAGAAGCATAGTGTTTTTAATATCACTCACCAGGAAACAAACTGTAGAAGCAGGTTGGTAAATGAAATGCCCAAGGCAGAATTAATCTCCTTTTCCCGCAGGCCCTGGGCAAACTTTGTTCTTAATCGTATTTTATTGTGCTCTATTTAAGTTTTGTTTTCTCTGACAGACAATGAATTTCTTGAGAACATGGGACTGTGAGTTGGTTTCTTTCCCTCTGTCTCTCTCTCTCTCCTTCCCTCTTCCTTCCTTCCCTTCCTTCTTTCCCACTCAGCCCTCCCTCCCTCCTTTTTCCTTCCTTCCTTCCTTCTTCCTTCCTTCCTTCCTTCCTTCTTCCTTCATTGTCCTTCCTTCCTTCCTTCCTTCCTTCCTTCCATTCCTTCTTCCTTCATTCCTTCTTCCTTCCTTCCTTCCTTCGCTTCCTTCCCTTCCTTCCTTCCTTCTTCCTTCCTTCCTTCCTTCCCTTCTTTCCCTCCTTCCCTCCCTCCCTCCTTTTCCCCTTCCTTCCTTCTTCCTTCAACTAATACCTTCCTTCCTTCCTTCCTTCCTTCCTTCCTTCCTTCCTTCCTTCCTTCCTTCCTTCCTTCCTTCCTTCCATCTTCATGCCACACGCTGGTGCACTGCCTATATAAATTTGCTGTTATGTGCTTCTTGAATGAATGACTAATTTAAATTTTAAGCATGAGCCTAAACATTTAGGTTCACATGGTACTTCCCATTTGTCATGTTTTGTCTACTAATGAGCGGAACCAGTCTGTGGTGCAGTCTTTATTAGTAAACGGAATGCATCTTTGCTTCTCTCCTCGCCACGATAACCTGAGTTGGAGAACTTGGCAAAAGGTAGACTTAAAAAGTGGTGCTCTTCTTCATCTTTCTCTTGAGTAAAGATTCTAAAGATAGCCAATAGGAATGTACTGGAAGTTCTATTTTTCTTTAACCCTCTTCCGCTGGGCTTCAATGTTTTTGTGTCTTCCTAGGGAGCACAGATGGCCAATCGCCCCACTTTACTCCTTCATCCATGTAATAAATTCTTATTGAATTCCTACCGTGGGCTAGCTCTTAGGAGAGAAACTGGAGCGGCAGCTGGTTTAGGAGAATGGTGGGTCCTCCGATGTCATGCAGAGTACCAGGCAGCAATAAACCACACGTTACTGTGACTCTGTTTATCAGGTCATTACAGTATATCCACAAATATTAGCTCTTTGAAGAAATTACTAATATATATATATCTCACAGATAAAGAAACTGAGTCCAGAAGAATTTCCAAGACTGAATCATGACAAAATATCCAGGTCTTCCAATCTGACCTCTACCCAATGGCGATTCTGTTTTGTTTTGCTTCATTACACAATGCGACCTCAGTTTCATGACTGTTTTCGTTGCAGGCTATTCTAGTCTTTTACCATTTTTACTTTCCTATTGTTGGGCTAGTTTATATTTATGAGTTGACTCTTTTCTTTACCAAATCTTCTGATCTTCAATTGTGTTCTGAATGCCCACCCTGATATACAATTGAGATATAGAAATGAATAAAAACAAACAAATGAACAACGACAAACCACACAAATATTTGACTGAACACAAGAATTTTAAAAAATCTATTCACATCAGTAGATACTATAATAGATCCCCTGAAGAGGCAAAGCGAATATTAGACATTGTATTAATTTAAAAAAATAATGGATTTCATTGCAATAGTAACTTTACTAGAAGAAAGGAGTGAATGTATGCCATATGCATTCAGTACTTCATTTTCTTGTCACTTAGTCCTAGCACTGTACTGTTGGTGTTGCAATTCTCATTTGCTTCGTGAGAAACTGGAGGTTGTAGAGATTTTCAGTAGCGTATTAATTTTAACAAAGCTTACAATAAGAATAACAATAATACTTTAAACCTTTTACTATAGGTGTTATTTATTGGGTGGTTTTAAGACTCAGGTTATGTATTTTGCTTTGACCACATTTTTTACTCCACTTTCCTTTATGACTTAATCAGGATTTACATAGATAACGGTTTTCTATATTCTTCTAGAGCATATTTCCATTACGCAAAACTAGAAACCATTGTTGGATGTGTGAACATTAGCCTTCATAAAGCTCTGATAAATAGAACGTGTGACCCAAATGACAAAGAGGGCCTAAGCATTTATGTGCAAGGGTTGGGCAGCATTAGTGTGATGGTCAATTTTATTTATCAACTTGACCGAGTTAAGGGATGTCCAGGAAGCTGGTAAAACATTATTTCTGAGTGTGTCTGTGTGGGTGTCTCTAGAGGAGAATTTGAATTGGTAGACTGAGGAAGGAAGATAGCTCTGAGCGATGGGGGTGGTATCGGCCAACACTTTGAGAGCACAAAGAGAACAAGGAAGCAAGAGCAGAGGAAATTTGCTCTCTGCTTGAGCTGGGACACACATTTCCTCCTTCCCTCAGATATGAGCACTCAGAATCAGACTGAATTAGACCACTGGCTTTCCTGATTCTCCAGCTTACAGGTAGAAGATCGTGGGTGTCTCTGACTTTGTAATCATGTGAGCATTATAATTTCCAGGCACATGCAAATATTGTCTCATTTCCACTGTGCTATTGGATAAGAAGTATTATCAGTTAATTTAATCGAAATGGAAATAATAATAAGATGAAGATATTAAACCACTATACTTTTCTTGAAGTCAAAGCTACTATTTTTAATATTCCATCTTTTTTTTTTCTTTTGGCAGTGGATCCGTTCAGAGTAAATCATTCTCAGTCCAAATTAAATGTTTCATACTTTGTCAGGTGTACCTCACAACATTGTGATAAACACCCATAATTCCTTGACTTTTTTTAAACAAAACAATCAATCAAATAACCTTTCCATAGCATCTCTACTCACAAATTCTTCACATCTGTTTAGAAATGACACCAAGCAGCTGCTGCCCCAGCTAAAAATAACCTTTCTGTTATTTCTTTCTAAACAATCTGTCTCTCATTTCCATAGATTTCAGCTACTTGTTTATTTGTCCTTTTGTAACTTGGATCAAAGCAAAAACCAAGTGCTCTATGTCACATTTCATGTGAAAATTCTTTATCCGAATTGCATGGTGAGAGAAGAAAGTCTTTATCTTGGTAGATTTGAGAATTCCAAAATTGAGAAAGAATAAAAATTGCTACAAAAAGAAATAAATACCAAGAAACTGGACTAGATTACTCTTCTTTTGTGTGTTAATTTTTTCTTGTTTTTTCTAAACTCTTTTTCCCTCTATTTTTCCTCAGAATTGAATTTTTTCACAATAAAGAGCAAATAGATTATACTGGGACAATTCAGGGAATGTGAATATGATTCCCAATTCCTGTCAATTATCCCACCAGACGACACCGTCCTCTGTCCCTTAGATTTCCATTGCCTGCCCTCTAACTTATAAGATTTCCTTAACCTCAACACACTAACATCTTTATTCCCTTTCAAATAAAGTCTAAATGCCTTGAGCTTGTATTTAAACATCTCTTTGAATTTGCAGCAACCTATAGTTCTGGTGTCTGGAGGTATCTTTTACTCAAACTACACTATTCTGTCTTCTCATTTTTCCTAACCTGCATCTTTGCTTCGGAATTCTAAATTGAGCAACCTTCTTGCTTAATCTCCACACTTACATTGTATTTATTTCTCTGCGTATGTTTTCCGTTTCCATCTAGACTGAAAGTATTTGGACAGACATCGTGTCTTCTTCAACTTTTTTTATTTCCCAGGGGATGTTTCAACCTCATTCTAGTAAGAATTTAGGTTCATGACATTTGTATGATCAAAGACAGGCTCTAGAAAGGAAAAGAGAATTAGCTACTTCAATACGGACAAAACTTTTAAAGGCCATCCACTATTACTCATTTAACATTAAAGCTGACTAATAGAATTCCATGTCAAAAGAGAATTACTCTATTCTCTAGAATACTAGAAATTTACCATATTCCAATCTCCCAAACATTCCTTATCGAAATTAGAATCAATTCTCAATGATTATTTTTATCACTTTATACCGGTTCTCTGAATACTTAGGATTACTCTTAGCTCAGAAGTAACAAATCCTATCAGTTCCAACAGCTGATCAGAAGTCTCATTCATGAAGCTAGAAGTCCGGAGGTGGGCAAGGCTAAGGACACTAAATCTTGGATTTTCTTTAAGGTTGCAACATGCCTACTGCAGCCACCATGACTGGCTGCCATGTCTGTGTTTCAGCAAGAAAAAAATGGAGAAAAATAAGAAAAGGCTTGATACATGCATATCACACAGGAAGAAAACATGCTGGAAATGCACAGCTGACTAACACTTGTTTCTCATGATCATAACGTAAAATATGAACATCCCAACTGCAAAGAAGGCTGATGAACATCATTTTTCAATAGACAAGTTGCTATAATGGACAAAATCAAAGTTTTTTTTTAGTATGGGAAGAAAAGGTGAATGAATATAGCATAAGGATATTTTAGTGTAGCCACAGACACTAATTTTGTCTTTTTCCTTTGTAATTAAATTTACAGTTAAATGAATGAACACCAACGTAGAAAAGTCAAAGAAGATCCTAAAGCTTATTAGAATAAACCAAAGGAAGTGCATCGACTGAGAAGTGTGTCATATTTTTGTAGACTTTTCTTTAGAGCAGTTTTAGGTTTACAACACAATTGAGCAGAAAGTACAGAGTCCCCACACTGCCCTCCACGTACCCAGCCCCTCTCCCCAACACCCTGCATCTTGTGCCAGAGTGCCACATTTCTTACAATGCATGGACCAACATTTACACATCGCTACCAATCAAAGTCCACTGTTTACGTTACGTTCCAGTCTTGGTGTTGTATATCCTATGGGTTTTCACAAATGAATAATGACATATTTCCACCATTATAATCTTATACAGATTAGTTTCCTTGCCCTAGAAGTCCCCTGTACTTCTCTTATTTATCCCTCCCTCCCATCAAAGCCCTGATAGTTTCACTGTCTCTATGCTTTGCTTTTTCCAGAATGTCAGGCAGTGGCTTCTTTCACTTAGTAATGTGCTTTTAAGTTTCCTCCTTGTCTTTTCATGGCTTGTTAGCTTATTTTTTTCATTTTTAACACTGAGTGAAATTCCATTGTCTGGACGTACCAGAGTTGATCTATCCATTCACCTAATGAAGGGCATCTTGGTTTCTTCCAAGTTTTGACGACTATGAATATAGCTGCTATAAACATCACTCCGCATGTCTTTGCATGGACAGATATTTTTATTCATTTCGTTAAATACCAAAGAGTACAATTTCCAGATCATATGGTGGGAGTATATTTCATTGTTAGAAACTGTCAAACTGCTGTATCATATTTTAAATATGGGCACTACGACAAGAATTATTATCCTATATTCATATATAGAGAATAACTAAAATTTCATATCTAATCACTGGCTGATAATTTCTTGAGTTATGCAAAAATCCAAATAAAACTGTTACAGGTTAAGCTACATTCAGGAACTGTGTAGGTATTTCTATGTATTTTATATAGGGAGTGAGATATATCATCTTAATGTGTCACATACAGGGAAGTCACGCTGATTCACGATTTTGCTACTATTCGTCCCAGCTCTCATTTTTAAATGATATTGTTACTGAATATTTAATATATGTATTCCTCAGTGGTATCCTATTTTTCTATTGCTCTGAAATTTTTCACTGTAAAGTATTTCATTGAATTACATGAACAAAGGGAAACAGTATATCGGTGAGGAAAATATATGAAATAAAATTTACACATGTAAAGGTTAAATGGGCTATTTCTCACCGTTAGAATTTGACTTCTTGATACCAGAGCATATTGTCATGGAGAGTCTAATGCATACTGATTGAAACCATGTGCCAGCAACAAACATCGGTTAGAAATGAACATGACCACTGAGGCATGCCTATGCATGTGTCAAGATGCAATGTAAGGACGAGGGTTAAAATTCAGAGGAGATATTTACTGTGCTCTGGTTGTACTTCCCTATTTCATTTCAGTGCTCTCTTGTGTGGAAATGTAAAACCACAATGGTGTATTAAAATACTGAAATATTCAGTCTAGTTACAGAGTCAAAATTTTTAATATTCTTTGTTGGACGTTAAAAGTCATGATTTCCTTCTCGGTAGCTATTTGGGAATTTTTATTGTTTTTCATTTGCTTTCCTCATTTTAATGTACTCTCATTTTAAACAATTAGAATGATATTTTATATGACGGGAACCAAATTTTTGCCAGCTTGAAGCTGCTTTTTTTTGGGATATCGATTTTAAGCTGTTTCTAAAGAAACAAAAGACTCAGAAAGAAATTTTGACCCTCTCTTTCTTTCTTGCCCAAAAGATTCAAACAGAAAAACCAGTCCCAGCAAGGAGATCTTAGATGTTTGCTTTAGCCTTATTTGGATTAAGTCTGGCAAATAGGAGGGCTTCAGGCAGAGGTGGTTAGCTACTGCCTGTGTCCCACTGTTTCTGAGCTGCCCAGCAAGAATCTGCCTGCCATGTATGATCTACTCTTCCTCAACAATCTACCTGTAAATCACGCAGTCTCACTTCTAAAATGTAATATCCCATCCTTCCTCCTTTCTCCTTTGTCCAAAATGTCATATATACCCAATGTGGCCTCACCATCTTTGGACTTTTTATGCATGTGTAAATTCCTTCTGTGCATGTATTAAAAATTTGATTTTCTATTAATCTGTCTGCTAATTTGATTAATTAGCTCAGCTAGAAGAACTTAGGCGGGAGGAAAAGTAGAAATTTTTTAAGCCTCCATAATACCTATTTCAATTCAACCTCACTGATAGAAATGTATACTCTTGACAGTTTATGATGCATTCTCCAAGTATTTTGTGTATATCTACTTAGTCATATGCATATATACATACACGGTATTGATTTTTTTACATGAGTTGAGCAACAGCATATGTAGCATTCTGTGACTTGAAAATGTATCATAGAGATTTTTCTATTTTATTACCAATGCTTTATATAAACATGTAATTTTCATATATATGAATATATTGTGATTTATATAAATATTCTCTAGAGATGGACATAATGTTGATACTAATTTAATTTACTAAATATCCTTATACTAATATTTATTTTTACAGATGCTTAAATTTGGTCAGAGATGCTCAGGATTGTAATCATTAATCAAAACATGTTTTAAAATTTGCTAGATAACAACATATTGCCCTCTACGATAATTGCATTAAATCTTAGCCCCTTAAGAGTAAGAACAGACTTTCCACACACTTTCTATCCACCCCAGGCTGCCCGCGTGGTGTCAACATTGTGATTTTTGTTAATTTCACAGGGATAATATCATCTCTGAATTCTAAGTCCATGTCTATTTTCATGATTATTATTGATTTTTAAGTATTTTTATTTTCGTATTGACTTTTGTTTTATGCGACTTGCTTCCTCTTTCTTTTCTCATTTCATAGTGAAATTTTTACTTTTTCATACTGATATACTATCATGTATATTAATTATTATCTGTAACTTGTCATGTAAACTATTATCTTGTGTCTTTCCCCATTTCCATTTAATAATTTTATGCTATAGATTAGATACTATAATTGAATGTACATTTTCAAGTACTTCTTTAGTACAACAAATATTCACCATCATTTTTATGCAACATGCAGAGTCTTACGTACTGGGAATAACATTGAAAAGTTGCAGTCCTTAATTTCAAGGAGACCTTGGGATTGTGGGGAAAAACAGAGCATTAACTAGACATTAGCATACAGTTATCAGATGGAGGATTGATGGACAGCCTCAGGATAGACAGAGAAAAAGCCCAGTGCAACTCAGAGGGGTATGAGAGAACATGAAGATTCAGAAAGATACCCTAAAGAAGACAGTTTAGCAGACATACAAATAACATAAAATGTGGTGTGATATTTTAGCCATTCTGAAAGCAGTTTGGTGCCTTACAATTACTATAATAAATAACAATTAGGTTTTGGCAGTTGTATGTAAAGTGATTTTTATTATTAGGATGCTCAATTATTTTTAGAAAAATACACTGCGTGCAAAAAGTTGCATTCAAATTATAACAAAATTTTTAAAAACGAGTTTTACAGTTGAAATATTTTTAAGCAAAATAAAAAAAGTAGTCAAAAATTATTTTGGTGAAAAAGTCACAAGTTGTTTTTTTTTTAATAGTTGGGGATTTTATAAGTGGGTAATTAAAAGGTATATATGACTAATTGAAAGAAGAAATTCAAAGCATACATGAGTTAAAAGAAAATGTGTGATTTTCAATAACTTCAGTGATGTATTTCACAGTAATTTTGTGACACAAAGACCTTTAAAAAGTATTACTAGGACAAATATCTTAATTAAAACAAAAGCCTTCTGATTCAGAGTCTTAGCATCACATAGTATCTTACCGCACCCCTGTCAGTATCTACACTTATAAATGACTCCCCTGAATTATTATCACAGAAAAGGTGTTTAACACTTTGGATTCTTGTAACATAAAGAAAAAAGAAATCTAGAGAAAGGAGATGGACACATAATATGTAAATTCACTGAGTGTATGCATTCTTTAGTTTGTAAGTATAGTCAAATGAATCTATATAAACAACCTCTCAAATTTGCAACTGCTAATTATGTGAAGAGCAAAACTGAGTATACTCATCTTGAGTATTTGATATAAAGCTATACCATTATTTGATATCCTACTGAGGCCAAGTTTTATTAGGTAACTGAATTTAGAGAGATGCTATTTATATTTATGTTCCTGATCAAATAAATTATTACTGAAGAAAAAAATAATTTTAGCTTTAATTACTTAAAAAAAAATAAACACAAACCAAGTAATAAGCCCTAAAATTATCTTATACTCCCTAGGAAGCTAAAATCTATGGGCATGAGGGGAAGTGGAGTTTGCCACCCCAAAATACAGTTCTTTGGGACATGGAGTATTTTAACCTGGTTGTTTTTAAGAAATAAAAGACTCGGGAACAATCTTGGACCTTCTGAACTGCCTTAAAAGAATTTAAATAGAGGACCTGCTCCAGGCAGGGAGATATCATCATAGATAAGGGCTATTTAATAGGAACCAGTGTGTGATAGAGAGAAAACTAGTAAGGCCCAATTGTTCAAAGTCCTCTGTGCCCCATTGTTAAAGATGGCCCAACAAACATTTATTTTCCAAACATTGACTTTTCCATCTCCAGGTGAATTATCTTCCTGTCCTTTGAAGTCTCACCCCGTAAACTCTCTTTCTCCTTTGCTCCAGAGGGCGTGTTAGCCTCAGCTGTCTAATATGTCCTTGGGTCTCATATTCTTGTGGCACCTCTGCATGTACACACGTGTTCAATTTGGTTATTTTCTCCTGTCAATCTTCTCATGTGAATTTGATTATTAGACCAGCCGGAAGGACTTAGACAGGTGAGAAGAAAAATTATTTTTTTGTTCCTCCACATGAACATTTGCTATAAAAATAAAATGAAGTTGCATGAATAGATGGTGACACAGGGCTGGGAAGTCAGTCAAATCAGATATTCAGACCACATGTGCATTACTCATATTTCTTTTTCTGAGAAAATATGACATTTTGGGCAGGACAGAGAGCAATCTGTTTGCTCCTTATGGTCCTTTACTAAAATGAACAATAAATTATTTAAATACTGTACTTCTGTTTATTAAAATTTAGAGCATTAAAACTAAACAGAGGGGGTCATAATTTCTGAAGAAAGAATAAATTTGAATTAGGGATAAACTTAGATAAACTCACTTCATCTCGATGCACCATCTTTTAGAAGTAAGCACTTGAAACCTTTGGGGAATTGTAATTTATGTAACAATCACAAAACTTTGACTTGTGTTCCTGTTAAAATGTCTTTGAAGATAGAGATTTGAATTAATTAACTAGGTAAAAGTATGACTCAAATACTATTCGAATCAGCTCCTCTATCGTCCTCAAAAATTTGAATTAATAATTTTTCTCCCTATGTTTGAGAGATTAGCCATGCTTAATAGTTCCTGGCAAATTAGTCTTCGTACTCTGTTGGGTTTGGGTTTTATTTTTTGTCTTTCAGGTGCATAAATCACAAAGCTGATTAGCTGGAGGCCTCTTTCATGTCTTTAATCAACTCCGCGTTTGAAAACTCTGAAAGTGAATCAGATTGGCAGGCCTACTTCTGAAGATTTTTAAAATATTCTCTCTCTTGTAAGGAGGATAAGTTGAGAAGATGGTTATTTAGCAATACTGCCTTCAGAGAAACATGCTTTGCTGAAAAATGTACTTGGGAATGTGTGTGATAAATAGTCTGCCTTCCAAGACGCACCTCACGTCTGCTGCCATGTCCACATTTTGAAAACAGAAGATGGAAGGCATTGCCAAATATCTGTCATCATTGGAGCATTAACATATATTTCTTAGGGTGCCATAAATAAATTCAATTGAAATTACCTAATTTACATACAACCATACAAAACCGGTAGCCACCTCTCGTGATGTTGAAGTCATTTAGATAAACCTTTGAGTTAAAGAAAATAAAATAAATATAAGAAAAACAGTTCAGCTCAGGTCCTTTTAAAATTAAGATTAGAATATCTATGTGTCTTTCACATGTTCTCTAAACCTTTTTTAAATGAATATTAAAATCATAGACATTTAAAATTTAGAAAACATCCATAGTAATCTAGCATGGTTTCTGAACAACCTCTGAGGAGCTCTGGGAAGTAGGTCTCAGTGTTGTTCCCTGGAGCAGAGAGTAAGAGAGGTTGGCCAAGAAAAGAAAAGTTTCAGTCTGTTTTTAATCACTGAGGTAGAGATGGCTCTTTCTATACCAGGCATTTCCATAACAAATATGAAACAAACAAAGAAACAAGTAAACAAAGCTTGAAAAACTAGCACAGGGCTAGTGTAGAGGTTCTCAGTCCCAGTGGTTCAATGGACCCACTGGGACATTTTTAAAGTACATTAACTTTTTACTGACACCTTCACACCTCCAGGGGTTTAAATTCGGTTTGTCTTGGTTCTAGTCCAGACATGAGTGTGCTTTTTTTCAGATTAAGTGATGTTTGTAATAGGCAGGCCGGGATTAAAAATTGATCGCGCCTGAATTTCTTTCTTTCAGAGAGATCTCCATGGATAATAAAAAGGTCACGTGCATTATACATACAACCAAATCTGCATTCACACACGTAGACATTCATTACTAACTGAAATAAAATGAGTTTAGAGGGAAAAAATGAATTTAAACTTTATATGTTACGAGGTATGCTCTGGGGCCTGGGAGTTGGATGGGGGATGGAATGGAGTATTGCAGACTCCCAGAAAAAATCATGTTTTGTTGTGATGGTCACTTGGGATGGCGTCAAGGATTCATAAGTCCCACTTTCGGCTTTCAGTGCACTAGCTGGGCCTGTAATCAAGACTGCCTGGTGAAACCTTCAACCTCACACACCTTTACCTAAGGCAGTCTTTCCAAGGAAACAGAGTTGGGAGAAGGTAGCCCAAGGTCGTCCTGTCACCCCAAGAAAGAGTCTAACCCTGCTAATTATCTGTCTGCCTTTTCACCCCAAAAGTCTTTGAAATCTTATCAAGACAGTATTAGCTATATACACAGAAAAGAAACACTTATTTTATGAAGGTAAAGAGAATGTTCTCTACGTTTAGAAATATATGTTAAGAAACGAAATACATCACGGGGAACAGATCTTCCTCTTTAAATACTTAATGAAACTACTTTTTCTCTGATAGACTGAAGTCACTGATGTTGCATCTAGAACTTTATAATAATAATACTTTTTAATAAAATTACCTATTATTTTTACTAGGATTGAAGCATGCAGAAGAAAACATGATCTGTTGCCTTCCTCTGGGTAGAAAACTGGGATTTCATTTCTAAAATAAGTAACTAATAAGAACCAGATTGTAAATAGTAAGCAAAGATCGGTACATTTCAAGCTAACTAGTGAAGAATGACTATTCATTACAAGTCAGGGCGTTTAAAGAAGTTCTTGCATACATTGTGCCTCTAGTTATATGACCTTCTCTCTTTTTTTTATCCCCTTCACTGTCATAATAAAAACATTAACTCTTATGTTCAGGTCGATATGTTTTTAGGCAGGATCAAAGAGAAAGAATTTTATACTTAGAAAATGTTAAATTCATAATTGAATAATTTGACTTTATTACAAAGTAATATCCGTTACTATCTTCAATAACAATATAGTTTGAACAATATAAAACTGTCTTTATTGAGTTAAAATGGTTGAATATATTAATAACTTTAAACTACTAATTCCAGAGGACAACTTCAGGAAAGCAGGAATCAGCTACTTGTTAAGTAAATGAAACTGTCACTTTGTAATCTGCTTTAAAATATACACTGATACTTGTTACGCGAATTGCCTCTGAAAAAAATACCTTAATGAAATTCAGTTCCTACGTTTTGCTACTGTGGGACATTAGGAGAAAATGACTTTGTTTCCTCCACAATGAGTAAAATGTTATCAAAATACATACCAATTGTCAGTAAAGGGAGGATGCCTGCCTATGTCCTTTATTTGTGTCTTTCTTGCTCTTCTGATCACGTATTAAGGGATTTCATACAAGTCTTGGAGGGCCCATACTTGGGAATCTTGCAGTGTGACCTTGCCAGAAAGTTTCTGGTAGATGGTGAGGAGCAGAAGACACAGAATAGGGACAGAACACTAACCGGTACCCTGACATTCCCCCGAAGGGCCTGACAGTGACTACGTCAAGGTTCTTCGGTCAACAACACAGTGAAAACTTGGTTTTCTATAAATCTAAATAAGTCCCTAAGATACTGTACAGTAGTCAGGCCTTGTGTTGTTTTTTTTTTATCGTTATTCTTGAAGGTGTTCAACTTTCTAAAGAAAACATTCTTCTTAAAACTTTTAAGGGATTTTACACTGTTATTCATGCATGATGATATTCCTCATTTATGAGCATTTTCATTTAAATATGTTACTTTTATGTTCTTTGTCATTTATATTTATTTTCCATAACCGTAATGATTCACCCTGGGAATTTTTTACAGTCTGATGATGACAAATCAGAGTTGCAAAGGGCGGCTAGCTAAGGCTCACTCACCACACTCCTAACCACTGCCCAGATGTGTCCTTGTTAGACCCTGATGCTTATCCCCTTGTGTTTTATTATCTAAGCAGTGAAGTGAAAAATCAGTGCCCATCACAGTCGGGCGGCCTCATTGGTTTTATGCAGTGAATTTCTCTGAAGATGAACATTATCAAGCTTGGGAAATTCCTATTCTACTTTCAGGAAAAAAAAAATAAATGTTCACAAATACCAATTTGGTGACTAAAAGAGGAGAACACATTCTGAAAACAAGAATAGAGTAAATGAATTACTAGGCTTCTTATCATACCCTGACTCTGTGACATTTAGCCAGTGTTGAAGAAGGACTGAATGTAACAATTGATAAGAAGAATGGATAATACACAGAAATAGAGATTTTAGATGCAGTATTGGCCTCCCCCCAGTGGATTAAACAAAGAAATACTTATTGGGGCTGATTGGGTTTTTAGTGGGCACAAGATAAAAAGAGTCATTTCCTAACCAGAAAACGTTGAGTCAAGGTGTCAGTCTTTGCTGAAGCAACCACACTGTAATAGGGCCATTTCTATGGAGAATGGTACGACCACAAGAAGAGGAGGAATATGCAGGCAGGGAAGATGAGGGAAAGCACTGAGGCTGTGGACAGAAAATGGTAGTCGAGCAGAAACTGGACAGTCATGCAGACTTCTCTGGCAGCATGCATCGCAGTAACGTTTGCTGCCATGCGTGGGGACAGCAGGCTGCGTTCATGAGCGTGCGGTGAGATGGGCGACTAGTAGATGAGGCAGAAACCCGGATGTGTTTGCCCAGGCACCTTGCTAAATACTTGACAAGTATTATCCCCTTGAATTCTAACGACACTTCTAGGACATAGGTACTGTCTTTATCCCCGCATTGAAATATTTCACATCTCTCGACGGTGCAACTGCAGTATGAACTCAGACGCTCAGGTGTCACAGTCCTTTGACACTAACTTGAATCAAGACAGTTCTTGCGCGATGATTAAACTAGTAGATTTCATTTTATCCTGTCGCAGGTCAGCACACTTCCTCTGAATAGGACCAAACAGTAAGTAAACACTTGGTTTTGTCCCTCCATTAGTCAATTCAATTTATTTATGTAGCTTGCCAAGGGTAGCCTAGGAGAATTTGGAGTTGAGGAGACAGAAGATACAGAGTACTTGCTAAATATACGATTACGGCTAGAACGTCTATATTTTAAGTGGGCAGAAATCTTGTATGAAATAGATAATAAGCAGGCTACACGAACCGCCCTAGCTGGACACTGTGTGGGAGGATTGTCAAATACAGAGAAAGAGTCGAGAGTACCTAGTAGTTCACTGTTTGTAGCACTTGAATGAGAGGAAAAATTGTATTAGTCAAATTTCCGGGCTGACATGTGAGTAGATGAAGACTAAAAAGGAAAAATTTAGCTTTTCTCCAGATATTCCGATCTTTATCTTTATCCTTGCAAGTTTATAAAGTCTTCTGGAGAATCTGGCTTAATTTTCTTTGCTCCCAGAATTCAGCACAGATTCTGAAAGAGAGTTTGTATTTACCAAAGTTTTGTGAATAAATACATAGACGAATGAGTGAATGAATGCTTTCTTCCCCAAGGGTAGAGAAATCATTATTCTGCAAAAGAATTGTTACCAAAAATAAAAACTGTAAAATATAGGGGTTATTATATAAATGTCTCTTATTTAACCCACGCTCTGGATCTTTAGTGAAACGATGAACTGATATATATATATTTTAAAAAGGCACCCGAATTAGATCAAAATGACAATTTTAAATTGGAGAAGCATGTGGAGTGCTAGATGACAGCCTCTTCTAATCCACACTTGACATGAGTTTTAAAGATGATTAAATCGCATAGGGGCAGCTGATTCTGAGAGTTGGCAAAAAAAAGTCAGTACTTTGGCGGGGAGACGGCTCAAGATGCCCATCACATCCCTCGCTTTGGGTGGACATGGCGGTGGGAAGAGATCTGAATGTATATGAGTTTACTGATCATAGATCACATCAATACATAAATTTATTCCATAAGTACTCTTGTTATGAACCTTACATATAAAGCCAGAAAGCCTAGAAATTTATTAAAACTTGTGTCAGTCATTAAGGTTTTAAATAGCTGAACGGGATTTTTTTAAAAAAAGAAATTCTCCCTGTTTGGGATAGTGTAACGTCTTTATTTTTTTTATCATGCCCATTGGATGTGGGAATCATTGATAGCGTTTAATATTAAGAGTCTATAATAGCTCTATATAATAGCTAATCATGAAAATACAAAATTTTTAAAAATGTGACTATGCTTATTACAAATTTTTGAGGCCAGTTGTTTTTCATTTCCAAATCTGTTAATTTTTCCATATTTTCAGGTTTGACACAAAATGACTAATTTTCTGGATTCATGTAACTAGAATTAATTGAGATTCTGCTAACTGCCAGGCACTATTCTGGGGCGGAAGGAATTGGAACTATAATTAGGCTAATCAAGAGCTCTGATCTCATGGATTTTGAATGCAGTAGCCACTAGCCACATGTGGCTATTAAATTTAAATTAATTTAAACTATGTAAAGTTAACAACTGAATTCCTCAGTCACACCACGCTTCAAGTCCTCAGTAGCCACAGGTAGTAAATGCCTATCATATTGGAGAGTGAAGATTTATAAAATATTTCGTTCATCATAGACGTTTCTACACGATAATACTATTCTAGAGCATACGAAGAAAATCCATTAGAAATTATATGATTTCATTTTAAATTGCATATTGTAAAGGAACTTTTCTCAACAGAAGCCACCTATTTCATGAATTAAAATATTTGAAACTAACCGACAAAGTTTATGAAATTTGAGTAAGGATAAATTCATCAAACTGACAATGATTCACTTGTAAATTACTGCTCTTTTCAATTATTTAGCCTAGATATAAATCTTAACTCTATAATGTATCACACTGCAGCACTGGGCAACTGACTTAACGTTTCTATGCTTTAGTTTTTGTAGAGTTAGAGCGCGGTTGAAATAAGATTACATAGGGGGTGTTTAGAACAACTATCAATAAGGTTTAGTCCCTGTTATTATTGCTATTATTACACACTCACTCCCACTTTATCACATAGCTTTGAAATTGATTTACTTTTTTCTCCTATATGTTCTATCCTTCAATTTTTAAATATTTTCTAGATCTAGGATCTGTTGATATCATAAATAGAAATGTCATTTCATTTATTAAAATTGAGGTAAAAAATGAGTCCCTCTCTTTTTTTTTTTTGAGTTAAAAAAATTCGATAGGAATTTCATTTAAAGACACTTCTAGATTAACGTGCAGTTATAATAAATAGTACACAGATATATTTTATACCCTTTAGCCAGCTGCCCCCAGTGGTGACATCTGGCAAAACTAGAGCGCAATATCACCACCATGGCACCGACGTGAATACAGTCGGGACATGGAACACTTCTGTCCCCATAGAGATCCCTCATGTGGCCCTATTATAGCCACGCCCACTTCCCTTCTACCCCACAATATCATTTATTCCTTTAGCCATTCACCTATTCTACATTTCTATATATTTTTTTTTATATCAATAATGTGACATAAGTGGAATTGCAGGATATGTAGCATTTTGGATTGTTTTGTTAACTCAGGATGATTCTCTAGAGATTTGCTGTGATTAAACTCTTAGATTATGTGTGACTTTGAGAATCGATTTAAATGTAACTCGTGGCAAACAAAAAACACTCAAAAATTTTTAACAAATGAACGTTCATTGTTATTTTTGATTGATTTCCCAACTAGTGGAGCCAAGGTAAGTATGCCATTTTCCTTTACTGGGCTCCGCTGCCTTTCGGCTTACATATATCATGCCACTTAACGGTTTTTGTAAGTGAGCTTCGTAACGGGGATGAAGTATCATGTTTCAGCCACGTCGATGTCTTTAACTGCCACATCGGTGGGTTTTACATATCCTCACAAATGACTTTCAGTTCTTTTCCTTGTGCCTGTTTTTATCTCCTCCTCCAAAAGTATTGGTCGGAACCATCAGTCTGATGTCCTCGGTTTTCATAACATTTGCTTAGGCTCTTGCAGACCTTTGCAGAGCACAAAATCGATGCCGAGAGTTTGTCAGGATTGTTTTGTCTGCTTCTTTTAAGTGAGCTATTGAATGTACCTCAAATAATTGCAGTGCATGTGTAAAGAGAAGAGACTAAATCAAAGCCTGAGTATAGAGAGATGAGGGTGATCATTACTAAACCCATCAGAGGAAACTGGGATAAAGGGTAAGTGATTTGAAAAGCAGACAAGCATGAAGATCTAACGATAAGCATTCTGAGAATGTAAACAGCTTGTTTAGGGGGAAAAAAAAGTCATACGCCAAAAAAATTAAAAAGGCTAGAAGCATAGACAGATTAATTGGATTCACAGAGAAAACGAAATCACGTACCTGTCATATCCAGTCAAGAGATAAAAACGGTGTTTGGATCTATGATAGGAAGAAAGGCATTAATGCAGTAGAAAGGGTCTGTGAGTGCCAGCACCGTCCTTTCAAATCACATGGCGTAGACATAATCACACCAATTTAAAGCAAGTGCCAGTTATAACTTTGGAAAGTGACTATTTGGACATCTCCATCACCCTTATGTGACATATTCACAGCTTCTGGATAGGGCATTATGTTGAGGGACGTATCATAAATAAGCACAGCACTCCGACATGACTCAAATAATTCAATAGTGTACGCCTACACGCAAAGGAGAAAGCGTTCCATTCAAGCAGGATACACAATAATGGAGGCAGAGAGAATGCAAGTTGCAGAGCAGTCGTCTCGTGAAAGCGAAACATACCAACCTTGTGAAGGACAATCAGCTCTCACGAGCAAATCGGGTTAGCGGGACTGAGAGCAGTTTCTCTTACCTACTTCTAACCGGCTGACAGGTGCGCTCACATGCCTGAGTGAGCCGACCCTGGAACTACAGAATAACTTCTCCTTGTCCTAAAAAAGTAACCCCGCTCTTCGTCCTCATATTAGACTTGCTCACTCTTCAGCATACTATTATACTCCTTTTATTTTCTTCCCAAGGCCTCAAAATTAAGATGTTGTAATGTTGGCATATTTTTCACATTTAAGAAATATTTAATTTAATGGCGTGCAAAAGTTAGATAACGCATGTGTCCCATCCTGGTTTTCTATCCCCGTAAGATTCTGAGTTTCCATTCTCCAAGCCCAGAATCCTTGTTCACTCCTCCCATCCAAATCCTTGCTCTGAACATTATGAAGAAAAACCAGTGATGAGTCAAAATGTATCCATACACCCTCATCTTCTTAAAATAAAGTTTTCCCAGAAGTCATCTCAAGTGAAAGTTGCTCGTTGTGCCTGCCGCTAGTCAGAATGCTGGCCTTCAAAAAACGTCCCATCTTAATCCCCAGAAACTGTGAATACATTATGATACATGACAAAGAGACGGACTTTACAGAGATAGTTGGCGTTAAGGGCCTTAACGTAGATTATCCTGGATTTATCTGTGTAGCCCTTCAGAGTAGAATTTCCTGCAGCTGGAACCGGGAGCTGCGGCAGAAGGGGAGAAGGGATGCACCCATTTACCGCATCCACTTTTTCCAGAGGGCACCACATGAAGAACGAGGTGGGGGGCGAGAAACGTGGGCGGCTTCCAAGAGCAGAGGCTGGCGCCCTGCCGACCACCAGCAAAGAAATAGGGAGCTCAGTTCTGCAGCGAACATGAGGGAATGGATTTGGCCGACACCGGATGGGCTGGAGGGGACGGGGGATTCGCCCATCTCCAGGAGGGAGGACAGCCGTGCCAACACCTTGATTTCAGCCTTGTGCGACCCACTGCCGAGGACTCGGCTAAGCCATGCGGTACCCAGACTTCTGATTCACACGACAGTGAGATAATAAATGGTGGTGGCTGATGATAATTTTGTGTAGAAGTAACAGAAAGCTAATCCTCCCAGTTCATCTACAGATCGAGAATTAGGGCGGATATAACTGTTGCTTTAAGACGATGCCAGGAAAATTCGGGAATGCCAACCTTACCTATCCCTGTTGTCACTTTGTTCACTTTTCTATAATGCCCCTTTGTTAATTGCAGGCCTTGGCACTAATTCTCATTTTCTCCACTCTATTGACTGTGTACCTTACCAAAGCCTCACGACTATAGTGTCTTGCCTATCCTTTCAATTAAATAGCCTTGAATTATGGGGTCAATTGTTTCAATCACTTTATTGCCAGAATCATTACTTTTATATCCCATTGTCCTTTTATCTCTCTAGTTTGACAAATATGAAGATGGGTAAATTCAGCTGTGTGTGTTCCACCCACCTGTACAACACAAAGTGCCAACATATGTAAATGGCCTCGAACTGACACACAGCTCTGAGTGCTACCTTTACATTTGTGAAGTCACTTTCTCCCTTTCTACCACTTAGTATTCAGGTTTCACAAATGGAGGTCATATTCAATCATTACATTTTGAAACGCATACCCAATGTCAACACCTTCCTAGTATTTGCTGCTTCCCCACTAAATAGAGATCAAAGACTTCTTGAGAATGAAAGTTCCCCTGATTCTTATTATGAAAGTATATTTATCGCATGTAACCCTCCTATGATTAAGTATGAGGTATTTCCACAGGGGAGATTTACAGTGAAGTATATGTATATATATTTATGTATATTTGTTTGTTTGTTAATTTGTTAATTCTTCAGAGGGCCCATGTTTTTACCCTACATTTGAACTCAGCATTTAGATAACATTTGTTTTCTAAATTCCTTTGCTACTTTTTTCCAATGGGGGCAGTTCATGTGTTATTCGATTTAATTACACATGTTGTTTGAATACATGTTTATGTGCTAGACATAATACTAATGCTATACATAAATATATATAAAGGTGAATTCTCATAAGGTTGTTGTCAAATACAGTAGATTAATAGACTTGCAAATAATTCGTGGACATAAATATCAAATGAATAACTAAGTAAAACATAAATTGTAAACAATCTAAATTGTCGACAATAGAATAATGACTAAAGGTTATAGGAGATAAATATAATGCAAAATCATATTTAAAATCACATTCTTAAGAAATTTTAATAATACTTATACTTAATTTTACATCTATTGATAACATCATATTTTTAAACACTATATAATAATGACTAATTCATCCTGGTAGAATTCAATGAACTAATAAAGTGCCATAAATGGCAGTACCAGGACAAGAGGATTTGATGTTAATACTGGCTTCATGTAACATCTTTATTAATGATCAACCAGAGGAAGCCAAGGGCACAGCAATGGCAAAAGCGGATGATGGAACAAGATAAGGCAACAAAGAACTGGAAACTCCACATCAGGGAAATCTTTCTGTTAGGAAGATTTATTACATCATCACATGATTTTTAAAAGAAGGGTGAAAGCTCAACATGTGGTTTATTTATCACTGAATATCGCTGTTTACTGGAAAGTAGAGTGAAAGAGGATCAAGAAAAGTAGGTGTCGTACTTCTCCCCTCCTGCTTTCTGAGGCGAGCCCACTTGGTGTGTAGTCAAGGCCTGAGGCTGTCTTTGCCGCCCACCTTCTGTTGACACAATCCCTCCATTTCCTCATCCATCCTCTTGATAAAACCAAAAAGTAACCTCTAGTACCCACACCAAGACTGTCCATCAGAAACTTACTTCCTGAGGCTTTGTTCTTGTCTACAAATCCTCCCTCTTTCTCCTTTCTTTCCGCTTCTCTCACCCTCTTCCCTCCCTTCTTTTCTCTTTCTATCCCTCCCTTTCCTATGCAGGAATTTACTTACTAAATATGCACTTTTTGAGCATTAACCATTAACCATATATCTGATATTCTTCTAAGAAATGTCCTAATCTGAACTCTTTCATGGAGAGATTATTATCTGTGCTCTGGTAAAGCGGTCCCAATGGGGTGCTAGGAGATTAGGTTACCGAATGCATTTTAACAGTGATTCCAGAGAATGTGACAACATCCCCCCTCCCCGAGCCTCTTCCTTTTCATCATGGAAAGAAGGAGGCCTAGAACTCCATGTGTTCCAGGCAAAATCTCAACCTCCCCTCCCATCGCAAACACTGGGAGTCTTGTTGCTACTTCAGGATCATTCTAACTCATCCAGTGCCATTTTTCTCTGGTTACTTCGAGACCGTAATTACCATAATTAATGCATCACCAAAGTCTAGACCTAGACCATTAGGTGGTCCCACATCTTCACCATTCTAAGCAGCTTTTAGAGAAACATTCCCTGCCCATTATATTCAAAATTATAATCTCTCCATCTCCTCTCTCACAGAAACTTTCTGTTCCTTACTCTTGCCTTATGGTTCTTCACAGAACTTATGCTTTTTAACACACTACACTACACTATACACACACACACACACACACACATACTACACAGGTATACATACATATATATATAGTTTAATAAATAAAAATATTAAATATGTTGAAATATGGAAATTTAAATTATACACACATACATGTTTATATATATTAACAGTAAAATACTTAATGATATTTTTGCAGCACAAAACTTTAAACTGAGACAGGTAGAGAAAAATAAGAGAATCTACAAAATCGTAAATTATATTGCTTTAAATCTGTACATAACCTGGAGGCTAACATTGAACACTTACCCTACTAGTCCAGCCTCCATCTCTCCTCTCAAAGGCACAGTCTGGGTGAAATATCCAATAAAGAGGTCTTTCTTGGACTCTAGTCCTCTGTGTGTTTTCATATAATTTAAATAATAAAATGTAGATTCTATACACGCGTATGTGTGTATATAAAATTTGAATGTTAGCGTTTCAACACATTTGGTATATCGATTTATAATTTTATTACATTATTTGTTCTCGGCTGTCAAGTGTTGACTTAATCACACTTCACAGCTCGTAGCGCTCTGTCATCTTTGATCCTTACAGGGCACAAGACATCTCTCATAATTTGCCTATGTATCCATTCACTGTTATTTATTACCACTGAGCATAATCATTTACCGTTCCACTCCAGTTCCTCCCAGTTCAGGCTAGGTTCTCCTCGAAGCTGAACCCGAAGCAAGGATTCAGGTGCAAGGGGCTTATTTTGGAAGTGATCCTAGGGAGCAGGGGTGGGGAATGGGGGAGGGATTTGAGACAGCGAAGGGGAGCAACCAGTGAGAGGGTTACCGCCCCCGCCACCTGCGTGTCTCCTGGGAGACTGGGTGAGACTTGCCTCAGAACTACCTCGCTCAAGAGATAAGACAGATCACAGTCACCCTGAAGTCACTTCCATCTTTGTCCCAGGGTGGCTCCTTAGAGCATAAACAGCTTGGACTCGCTGGACCAACTCACGGGCAGGTAGAGCCAACACTCTGAGGCGAGGAGGGACAGCTTGCTGCGATACCCTACTGGGAATAGCGAGCTGAGACGTGTGGGTGGGCATCGGGCTGACAGCATCTGCTAAATCCATGCAAGATTCATGCCTCTAAGGTGTTTAATCCATGACTTTTTAATTGTACGTGTTCCAAGAGAACACGTCTTGTTACTTGGTTACATGGACCATGGATAGTTTAAGGAACCATTAAAAAAGAATAGTAAGAAGGTAAAAAAATTGCCTTGTGGTAATTATATGGAGATACTGTGAAGCTGCTGAATCACGGGGTAGGTCAAAGTTCACATTTTAAAGATACCGACACAGTTTTCCTACGTGATTACGTAAATTTACAGATACTCTGTATTAGGTTCCAGTTAGTCCACATCTTGACAACACCACTGGATATTAATGTAGCATGGCCATCTGGTGGGAGTATACGGAGATCCAAATGCAGTTGCGATCCTGCAGCCTAATAAAATTGAGTACGTTTTCACAAGTCTATTGACCATTTGGAATTCCTTTTTAGGAGGTGGCCATTTAAGATATTGGCCATTTTTTTTCTGTCTATTTTCTTATTAATCGTAGGAGTTTATTTAAACATTTTTAAGTGCAAGTGTGAGATTGTAGCAATAAAATTTTAAACAGTTTCTTACAAGTAATGAAAAAGGACTTTCAGAGTTGACAGAATTTGAGAATTAAAAACATACCTTTGTAGACTTAATTTAGTATAATTAGCATGAGAATAGATATGCATGGATAAAAATCAAATGACTAAACATAAAAAAAATCTTGAATACAGAGGAAAATGACTAATTTTACAGCTATTAATGACCTACATATAAAATTAAGAAATGACCGTATAGATATTTTATGGTCCCAAATGGAAGAGAACAAATATTCAAATATATAACTGACGAAAAATTCCCTGGAGTGTAGGAATAACTGAATTTTGAGAAAATCTGTGCACTTTCTATTTAAGGAAAATTTGATATGTAACAATTATATCAATTATATTTTAGTTATTTATCCTCTAGAAAAAGGAAACAAATCTTCAGAGTTGCAAATGGCAAAAAGAGGTCAGCCACAAGAGGAAGAAGCAGGAGGCTAACTTTAAGCCAGCTGCGGAAATTAGCCACGGTGACCCCAGTACAAGAAAGGGGCGGAGCAACGGCGAAGTCCTGCCGAAGGAGTGTGACCCAACGCCACCGCGGTGGCCAGTTCCCCCACTTCACGTACAAGCAACCAGCGGCTACCGTCAACTGCCTGAGCACTTAGAAAACATGGCAATTAAAAGCTCTTCTTTTAAAAATATTGACAATAAATTCAGCTCATCAAGAAATAAATAAAAATAAACAATGCATTAATAGAGGAGGTATTTATAAAATGTAATGAGCATCGAATCTATTAATTAGAGAAATAAGAATAAACAACTACAGGGATTATTGCGGCAGATTATAAATAGTATAAGCCTGACGGAAGAGTAGTAATGAACACACTCAGCTGGTAGCGAACTTGAAATGTTTTGTAGGCGTGCAGCCTTCGTCATGCATGGCAAGTGAGCTCTCTGCAGGATCCTAAAATTGAAACATACATTTATAAACCCGTGTTATTACAGCCTCTTAATATTTTTTGTACACTCTTCAGAGGGAAACTGTAAAACAAAAATTTCTTATATCAATAAAACATTTATCTGAAAGTTTAGCAATTCTTTTAGCTTTAAATAAATGTCCTTTTTTTTTAAATGAGAATATTAATACCATGCTTTAACTTTAATTATATATGTATAATGATAGTTGATAGAATACTTTGATCAATTTAACCTTTCTATTATATAAAATTAAGATATATTTCAAATTGGATTCTCTTATGTATGATTATTTAAAATTGCTTTCGAGATATTTAGACTTGCCTCCAGCTTTTTGTTCTTTATTACTCAAATTTTATATTATGTATTATTTCTCTAAACACAATAAATTCATTATTTCTGAAATCGTGATGCTATATCTATATATCTATATTTAAATCTGGCCTTAGGGTTATTTATTGTAATTTACTTAGGAATATTTACTGATGTGGCTTTGAAATGGAACCAGAAAGCAGGAATTGGGGTTTGAAGAAAGAAACATAAGTCTTAGAAATTGCACAGCTGCAAAAAATTGAGGTATATGAGTTAAAGTGAATAAAGTTATGCATCAAAAAATAATGTCTAAAATTCTCGATATATTATTCCAGAACATACATACATTTCTCTCTCATTTACTCAGCATAAACAATGATATATTTCTTTAAATTATGCTTACACCTTTGAAACTATATTCTAGTACAAAGGGTAATCGTCAGGGGCTATATTTCTTATTTGTATTCCAATAATTTTTCTTTGTAAAAAAAAGTTGTTAAATTTTCACATGCCTCTGGAAACTAATTTTCACTTCCTATCCGGCAACACTGACAAATGTTGTTTGAGGAACTTGCCAGTAGGAGGTACATTAAGTGGAAGATATCTGTGACAAAGTACTAGCAGCTTCTGCAAAAGATTAATGTGGAAGCACGGAATAAAAGAGATGTGAAGCCAAAACCCTGGAGAAGCAGTGGGCAGGAACCGGCATGTCGGGCCACAAAGCGAACACGACTGCAGAGTAACAGGAATAAACGCCCAAGTGTTAGGAGACAGTTATCAGGCAAGATAAGTCATCAGAGTTAATGTGAAAAACGACATTGTGAGCCTCTGTAAAGATAAATATATTCTATACGGTCTATGCAGGTAGAAAAAAGACGAGTTGTAAAAAAGTCATGATTTTAGGATCTGAGCGGGTAATTGAGGTTACTATTAACGCTATAATACATTATGACAATCTTAGTGGCTTCAGGGAACACACAAATTTATTCTCTCATGGCTCTGGTGGGCACAAATCTGAACTGGGTCTCCCTGGGTTAAAACCCAAGTGATACCAGAACTGTGTTTGTTTTCTGACGCTGTGAGGAAGAATCTGTCTTCTCGCCTTTTCCGGCTTTTAGATGCGACCTGCATTCCCTGTCTCACACCCCCTGATTCCACATCCAGAGTCAGAAGTTAGCATCCTGCCTCTCTCAATGATCTCCTGTTCCGCGCCCCCCATTACACTTTAAGGACACTCACAATTACACTGAGCCTACGCAGAGTGTCTAGAATAAGCTCCTTATTTTAAAGCTGGCTGATTAGCAACCTAATTCCACGTGCAACCACAGTTCCCCACCCTGGGACAGGGTCTAGGGGTTAGGGCACCAGCATTTCGGAGAGACATTATTCTTCCTACCACGATGGGGTTGGGATTGAAGATTAAAATCTGATGCTCACTTTTGATCACTCTCAAATTTTATGGTTATTGTTTTATAGAGGAGACACTGTGTTCTCTCCTCAACTCTACTAATTAAACTTTTTAAAACTTAAGTTTTATACCTTAATGTGATGGAACTAATCGTGTTTATTTATTATTTTATAGAACTATGAATCTATCAAATCTGTGAGCTCCTAGAAGGGCTAAATATTGTGTCAGGAAAAAAAAAAAGATGTCACTACACACATGGAAAAAACAATTATAATATTCATATACTGTTCATAATATTCTGACATCATAAACATATGGGGTGGTAAGAACTGATATTATCTTGGATTCAGGTTATAGCATTTAATATGGAAAGAAAAGAACAGATTCTATATATAGTTATGCCCATTAGGAATTCATGTTGGAAATATGTATGTAGGTCAGGAGATGAAAAAAAAAAACATGAATCAATAATAACTCCAAGGATTTTAGTCTGAGCAAATGAAAAGATGAACTTATTTTCAAATGAGCTGGCGAAGGTTCAATTGAGTTTCGAACGTGTTGAATTTTGAATGTCTGTTATCTTTTCAAGTAGCAAAGGTAAGTGTGCATTTGGGTATACAAGTCTGGATTTTTAAATCGGGTGAGTTGGAGGTGCACATTTAGGAATCGCGTGCGTACAGGTGTGTTGCCACGTGTCCTTGGAGCAGAACACCGAACACATGAGTGTGGACGCCAATGAGGGAAGGACAAAGGATTGAATTGTGGCCCAGGACATTCAGAGGTCAGGTAGAAAGGATTATATCAGCACGTGGAACTAAAAACAGGAGCGAGGGGGAAAGCAGAGTTTAGTGCCCTGGACACCAGGGGACATGTCATCGTGAGGGGAGATGTCAGTAACATGAAATGCTGTTGATAGGCCCGCTGAAATGAAGTGAGGTAACTGAGTGCTGGAATTACCCTTGGCCATTTAGACGTCAGAGAAACTGACTCTGGGGAAACGCGAAATGGCTTCTATTACTGAATAGCACTCAGAAATAGTGTCGCTTTAATACGTTCTCTCTCCTATAGGCGTCTCAAACTTTCAGGGTTTAAATGGATGGGTCCGCTAGAAGCTATAATCGGTTACTCCATCCTCCTTTGCTACCAGTCAGATTAGGCATGCAATAACAGCTTACTTTTTATTGGACTGATAAGTACTCCCTGAGTATGAAATGAAGATCTGATGATGGACAAGTAACTACTAGCACCTAGCGTCTCTTTCCCAAGTCATCTGATCCCGGTGTCCAGGGCTGGGAGGTGGGTTTAGTACATGCCACTCTTAGGACTGATGCACCATTCACCCTACAACCTTCTAAAATGACCCTGAATGCTGAACTACCATCCCCCAAACGGAACAGTCCGCAGTGCGATGCTCATCGGGCTTTCCTGTGCTGTTCGCCCCGGATGTCTTCGCTATTTTGTTTGGCCTCGGTGGTTGGCTTCTCAACAACCTGGAAGGTTCAGCGCTGAGTCGGTTGAGCTGCGATGAGGCAGTTGCATCTTTTCAAACCCACGCGTGCCAGTGCCGCAGTGGCAGCCAGATCCACAGCACAGCTCTGCTCGGTGGGCGAGTTTATCTTCTGAAAGGTCATAAATAGACACCCCTCTCCTCCTCCCCTTGTCTGAGTGCCTAGCTCCTGGCACCATGAGAAACTCTAATAGTTCATTTTTTTTACTTCTCTCTATATAAATATATTTATATTTAAAAAACTTTTCTGCAAATAGAAACTTATTTGCTCTCATGTGAGACCCATCACTGGAAAGATAAAGCGATGTTCTTTAAATTCTTCCTGGTCTTCTGTAATGGGAGACACCACTGAAGCGTCGCCCAGATATGCCTTTC
Source organism: Pteropus medius (assembly GCF_902729225.1). NCBI lineage: Eukaryota > Metazoa > Chordata > Mammalia > Chiroptera > Pteropodidae > Pteropus > Pteropus medius. Next base: position 6,788,539 of record NW_024340849.1, read on the forward strand.
CTTATGTCCCTCCATTGGTACAACCTAAGCAAGACAGTCCCTCATGCTGACCTCCCTTGCTTTGGGACAACTGCCTGATTGTGGGTACAACCACCAGAGTGGTAATGTCAGAAACTAGTTGATTCTGAAAATCTCTCTGGGAAGCTTGGTACTAGATAGATGCTTAAACGAGCACTGTGTGCAGCCTATAGGATGAAGCATAGTATCCACCACCAGTCTTGGGCCCTTTTTTGTCATTTAGAACACTGGTTGATGAATCTTGCTTTTTTTTTTAATTAAAGATTATTGGGGTGACATTAATAAAATCAGATGTTTCAAGTATACAACTCAACAGTATGTCGTATATACATTGCATTGTGACTTCACCACTCAAAGTTAGATTTCCTTCCGTCACCAAATATTTGACCCCTTTTATCCCTACTTACCTCCCTCCTCCCCCTTCCCTCTGGTGACCACGAATCCACAGTCCACGTCCATGGACTGTTTGTCACGTTCGTTTGTTGCTTTCGGTTTTACATTCCACAAATGAGTGAGATCATATGGTTTTCAACTTTTTCTGTCTGACTTATTTCGCTGAGCAAGATTAACTCAAGCTCCATCCATGAATCCTGCCTTTGAAATTAATTATAGCCGCATGAATTGTGTTCAGCAACATCTCACATTGAGTTTTCCTCTTCCCGTCCGTTGACAATGCAGCGCCTGGTGCCCAGGGGGACTTAACAAATGTCAAGTAAATGACAAATGACAAGGTTTATGAAATCAACAATGTAATACAGACAGGATTTTGAATAAGATCCTTAATTGCAAATTAGTTTTATAAATGGTGATTTAAGTGTAGAAGTCAAAACTTTAATACATACAGTGATTAAGTATATGTACCAGTAGTTTAATACCAAGTTAACTCACAGGGCACATACCAATAGCGCCGCTAAGAGTCTAATCGATTGCACTTTCGAACCAAATTGTCTGCTCATAGGTAGGAACGACATGTCAGTCTGCGTAGTATTTATCCACTGCCTTATAATAAGCCCATGAAAATCAGTTCTATTAATGGGAAAATAAACAAGCTATGTGACACTACAAAGATCCTTATTGGTTTACATCTCCTCTTGGCTCCAGGCTGTACTTAAAGGCATTTTTCAAACACAAAAATTACCTTTCTGTATCTTTAGACTCTGGGAAATAAGTAAAAAGTCCCTGATCGATTAGCCAATTAGCACTAAGTACGACTGCTTATTCCTCTGCACACTAAAAGGTCTGTTAATAATCCAAGGTAGAATGAAGTACCTATAAATAACTCAAAAGAAAAAAATTGTCAAAAGAAAACATATTTTCAGAGGTAACCAGGTGAAGCAGTATAGAAAATGGGACTAGAGATATGGTCAGTGCAGGGGGCTTGAAAGGCTCCTGCATTTGAGCCACTAGAGGCCACTGGATTGATGATTTAAACTCTCCCTCTGCTACAGCCCCCTCATCAGAAAAGCGTGGACTAAAGCACCAGAATAATTGTTTTCATATTTTTCAAGTAAATGCCCAGAAGAAGGATTGCTGGGTCATATACTCGATTTTTTGAGAAATCTCCACATTGTTTTCCACGGTGGCTGCACAGTTACATTCCCACCAATAGGGTATGAGGGATCTTTTTCCTCCACATCCTCCCCAACGCTTGTTATTTCTTGTCTTTTTGATAATGGCCATTCTAACAGGTGTGAGGTGGTATCTTGTGGTTTTAATTTGCGTTTTCCTAATTATAAGTGATGTTGAACATCTTTTCATCTGTCTGTTGGCAATCTTTTTGTCTTCTTTGGAAAAGTGTCTATTCAGAGCTTCTGCCCATTTTTTTTTTACTGGATTTTTTTTGTTGTTGTTATTAAGTTGTATGAGTTCTTTATATATTTTGGATATTAGCCCCTTATCGAAAGTATAATTTGCAAATATCCTCTACTATACTAAATCTGAATCTTATTTTAAAGCAATAATACAGTCCCTTACTTAAGTGATTTTAAATGCACAAAATAGTATTGTCAAAGTTTAATAAAACATTTATATATATGATAAATTTATAAAGAATTTGAGTATTAAATAAAATTGTAAAATAAACATTTTGGTGGAAAGTCATAAGACTACTATATAGCAATTTAGTTTTCTTATGAGTGATGCTTTAAATGTATTTTTTATTTTAAGATGACATTTAATTACATAAAATTAATTTTAAGTTAATATGTCATATGACTTTATTTCAAGTAAAAAGACAGTTTAAAGTTCAAATATTCTTCAAATATGAAACTAATTTAAGCATTTTGTTCCATGCAACACAACTAACAACTTAATGGAACTATTTTAAAAATGTCTCTGGTAATATTTACTTTGAAATGAAATTGTCTCCTTTTTTAAAATGGTTAAATTAGACCAAATTTAGAATATTTTATTGTTAAAACTGTTTATTTTTTATAATTAATATAAACTCACTTTAGATACCTGCACTCAATTGCTATTTCAGATAATTCTGAAGAGTAAAAATTAAATATTATTCAGAACGCGTATTTCCAATCTGTTCTCTATGGGGACACAATTTCTTACATTATGCATATTCTTCTGAGTTTTCATGTTTAGGTCTTAAATTGAAACAAGACACCCCTTCTCCTTTCCCTTTAGAGGGCTGAATCAAACGTTCTAATTTTGATCATGGTGGTCAAGTCTTGACCTTCCACTGGTCCAAGAGGCTGATTTCTAATGAAAAATAGAAATGACAGAAAAAATACTCTTTTTGAAGGGAGGCACTTGCTCTCCCTCTTGTGCTTCATTTAAAAGAAAATCAAGTCTAGCAGTCATTGATTCTGTGGTTTCCAGCATCACGCCACTGCAATTCAATGGCCAGAGAAAGCCAGGTTGTGTAGTTCCTACCGGCTCGCAGCATAAAAGCAATTAGAGATACGTTAAACAGTTTGCAGTGCACTTTGTGTTTGTATCCTGAGATGCTTGGGAGGTAATAGGCAAGAAAAATAGTATTTACTCTTTGTTCTGCTCCTGTTTTCATTCAGCTCATCTGTCAGATAAAATCTGAGAACACACCAGCGATATGTCTGATTGTTAAGGGTGGAAAATTTTCAAGTGAGCCAACTAGCTAAGTCAGCTACAGGGAAGAAATATCTTTAGATACCAGAAGTTGTCCTACTTGCTTGTGTGTGGTTTAGGAAGTGTATTGTATAAAATATGTAGATGGCCAATGTCTGCTTCTGTAATCCATTTACTTGTTAACTAAGGGTGTTGTTCCTGGCGAAGATATGCTAAAAGCCAACTTCCACTTCTGTAATCTGCTGGCTTGTTCAGGAGACCACCAGGATATGGTCTTGAGCTTTAAGCTGCCTGCTCTGAAAGCTTGGGGCTGATCTCCTCTAGCCCTGCGTGGTAGAGAGTCAGTCACCGGCCGGCTAATAAAGGCTCGTAATTAATCTCAATTGGCTCCGTGGGTCTCAGAATCATTCGTGCCATAACATGATTAGGACAACAAACTGAAAACCTTACTGGCTTAGGTCATAGTATGAATGATAGAACTTACTACAAGGAATATAAAGGGATAAATTACTTTTTATTTGAGGACCATTACAGGGAAAATGCTGGCCCCATGTAATGTGATAAAACTGGTATCATTGGAACTAAAATAAATTACTGGGCTTGATAAACATTCGACTAATTACTTCAACTTAAGTGTAAGTTCTTTGCTATAATAGAATATTCACGGACATGAATCTCGTTTTTTAAAGACTATTTTAATATGTTTTATTAACCTCTGAAAGTTAAGAAAGGGGAACCTCATTTAATATGGAGTTGGGAGGCCAGAAGGAGCTCATGTGCAGTAGCACTCAAGGTCAATTACAGGATGAATTGTAAACTACAGACCTCAATAGAAGAGTCATCAACAGGAAAAGAAATCATCAATGATTGGCCCCAACAGGAAAAGATGTACATTTCATGTCCTATAAGAAATCGACTACTCTAGAAACTCAGCCAATGAGAAAGTGTCATCTCAATCTAAACATTCACGCTCGTCCTTAGAATTGAGGGAAACTATGAATTGGTGTATACACTGATGGACCCAAAAGAAAACATGTCACTTCCAAGTGTTCCTTCCATATAGTATTTATTATCAACTAATATTATTCATAGATGTTTATTGGTCCAAGGTAACTTTTTAGAAAGTGTATCTGTCGGATTTGCTTTATAACAAATTATCCCAAAACTGAGTGCCTGGAAAAAGAGAAATAGCCATTTATTCTTATTCATGTATTTGTAGGTCTGCTGGGGCTCAACTCAGCTTCTCGCTTCAAGTTGCTGGTCCAGAGCCTGGTTTTTTGCTGTAGGTTCAGCTCAGATCTGCTCATGTGGGTTTTTTCGAACTGAAGAGACAGTGACTGTCAGGAATAAGCCCCTCTGGTAGGGGCTAAGGCTCAAGGCAGCAATCCCAATCATGTAACCTCACTTTGGGCTTTTGCTCTCATCAATTCTGTTAAAATTCCATTGGTGAAAGCAAGTCATGAGCTGTTTATCTTCAAGGGGTGGGAGTTTGCTTCTAAGGAGGAGTTTTAGAGCCACATGGAGAAGGACATGGCTGCAGGGAGTGATGAAGAAATTGGACCAACCCTTTTTTCCATAGAGAAGCAGTGTATTTAACAACAAACAGATTATTAAAGAGTCTCTTCTTCAAGACAATTGAGAACTTTTCCACATATACACATAACATTGTAAAATACCCTTTTGACAGTTTTATCAGCATTTCGCAAGCTTTGGTATATTGTGTTTTCATTTCTATTCAGTTGAAAACATTTTATAATTCCTTGCTCAATTTTTTTCTTTGATTAAAGAATTATTTAGAATCACATTACTTAGTGTCTAGACAGTTGGGTATTTTCTATTTATATTTTCATTATAATATCCAGCTACATTAATATCCAGTGGTTAGATAATATATTCTGAATATTTCCAGCCCTTTCAAATGTACTGATACTTGCTTTATGAACCAAGATATGTTAGGCGAATTTTAAAGACTGTACATTTTTTAGTTATCAATATCGATTAGGTTACGTTTTTGAAATGTTTTTAGATTATCTTTTACTGTTTTGTTTTCCACAGATACTAAGATGTCATTTTCTCCTTTTAATTCTTTTTATTTTTTGTTTTATATATTTCAAAGGCATACTTCTAGTTTTGTGAAAACTTTCTAGTAAATTGTCCCTTTATCAATATGGCACACATATTTTTATTTCAAATAACATTTCTTACCTTAAAGTCTGCATTTTCTCCTATTTATATAGCTCCATCAGCCTCTTTTTGGTAAATATTACATGATATATTTTTTTCATCCTGTTATTTTCATCTACTTTTTGTACTTATATTAAACAAGTGTCTCTTTTCAGTAGCATTAGTAGGATATATTTTTATTTAATCTCAAAAAATCTTATTTCATTTTAGTACAATAAAAATCTAAAGCAATTTGAATTTTTATGAACTATTACTGCTTATTTTGAGTTCACAGTTCTTTTATATTGATCTGTTGCTTCTTTCTTAATTTTTGATTAACCAAAGATTTTTAAAATTATTCTAGTTTCTATTATTCCTTTTGTGATGTAAGCAGTCTGTTTTTGCTGAATCATGAAATACTCTGATTTTAATTATTTTTAAATAGAGAGAAATTATTTCCCCTCTAATCACGTTATATATACATACAGTATAATTTTGTGGTCACCCTATAAATGATAACATTCCTATTTGACTTATTACCTTATCTTTCCTCTGATAATAGAAACCCTGCTCATTTCAACTTGTTTGATCTTATTCCCTTTTATTTTGTCATGCATTTAATTTTAAATATAATTTATATATAACAAACTTTAATTTCACAATAAACCCTTTTTTAATTTTTTTTTTTTTTACCACATAGTTAGCTTTCTAATCCTATTTCCTTCTACCTGAATTTTTATGCTTTTATCTGGATTTGTTTTTCTTCTGCCTGTAGAATTCCCTCTTGTACATCTTCTTGATCTACACTGGTGGTGACGAATTATCTCAGTGTTTGTTAGAATATATCTATATTTCTCTTAATTTTTGAATTCTAGAATTTTCTTTCAACACTGCAAACTTAACCATATTACTGTGTTTTAGCTCCTATTATTTCTTTTATGATATAAGCAGTCTGTTCTTGAAGCTGAATCATAAATATACCGGTTTTAATTATTTTTCAAACTGCTTTATTGAGGTATGACTGACATATAAAATGTGTGAATATATACAACGTGATGATTCGGGGATAAGTACACACCAGTGAAAGCATCACCACCATCAAGGCCATAAACACATAAAAATATCTATTGCCTAACATGAAATCTACTCTCAGCAAATTTAAGTATATAATCGTATCGTTAGCTATTGGCAATTCTCCAGAACTTACTTATTTTGCATATCTGGAGTGCTGTGCCTTTCGAACGTCACCTCCCCATTTCCTGTCCCTCCACACTGACAGCCATCATTCTGCTCTCCAGTTTTGTGAGTCTGATTACTTTAGATTCCACGTATAAGTGAAATCCTACAGTATTTGCTTTTCTGTTTCTTGCTTATTTCACTTAGCATGATACTCACCAGGTCCATCCAGAGTGCCAAAAATGGCAGGATTTCTTTCTTTTGTAAGGCTGAATAATACATTTATGTATACATTGCACTTTCTTTATGCATTCACTCATCGATGGTTATTTAGGTGGCTTCATATCTTATGTATTATGAATAATACTGCAATATACACGAGAGTGTGGAGATCTCTTCAAGATTTTGACTTCAACTCTTTTAGATATATACCCAGAGGTAGGATTGCTGGGTCATACCATAGTTCTATTTTTATAAATATCTGTTTGCTTTTAAGATTTTTATCTCTCTTCTGTTGATGTTTCTAGAAGTGCTGTCAGTATTTTTCCTACCCAGAATTCTCAGAAGTTTTATTGTTGTTTGTCTGTTTTGACTCTGTGAGTTGATGGCATTCTTTTGTTATGGATTATTCCTACCCATTCATTTTTTTTAACTGTTTTTCTTGTCCATTCTTTCTTCTGAGATTTCAAATGTATTCGTATTGTGACTTTCGAGAGTGACTCGTATGTCTTTTATATAATTTTGTCCATTTTATGTATGTTTTTTTGACCTATAGTCAGTTTGGAGATTTTATACTGTCAGCTTTACCATTTTATTAACCCTGAATTCTATAGCAGACAATCAGGCACATCTATTGATTTCTCAACTTCAGATACTGTATTTTTCAATTTCCACATTTAAAAAAATAACTTTAAAATTCTTACAATGTTAATCATCTGGCTAAATTCCCCCATCTTCTTATCTAGTTTGCATTTTTCTCTTTCTCTGTATTCTTGACCATATTTATCTTAACTATTTAATGTCCTGTCTGCTCAGATCAATATGTGTATCACCTCTCATCCTGCTGCTATTGTTCAGCATTCATGGTACAGTCCGTGCCGACACTGTGCTGGTCCCCAGGGGACGCCTTCGGCCACAGCAGGTGTGATGCGAGCTGGTCCTCGCTGCGTCCCTAGGAACCCTCCGCGCGGCTGTGTGCCCGAGCTCTTTGTCTCGCGCCGCTTCTGAGCCTAGAGAGTGTCCGGAGAGGACAGAGTCATGCATTCGAGGCCCGCGACCTTCGCCCCTAGCAGAAGCCCTGCCGATGTCACACCCATCCGGAGACGAGTCTCAGAATCTCAGGCTGTCTGCTCTCAGTTCGTGCCCCCGGGACAACGGCTTCAGGGTCCTCGGGTCACTTTTCTACCGGCATTTTCAGCTTCCCCCTAACTCTCCTGGAGCCCCGTCTCCGGCGAAAACTTAAATGAGTGAGGGGAAGCCGACTCTGCCCTTCGGGAGCCTCTTATCCCCGACCTTCGGCAAATACAGATTCGGCAAAGGGTTTTGGTGGTAGCCGGCCACGTGTCCCCCATTTTGCTGCAGCCCCGTGAAGCTGCGCCCATCATCATCAGAGGAGGCCCCTTTCCGGCTCAAGTCTGGGGATCAGTCGCACACGTGGCCAAGGGTCCAGTCGCACACGTGGCCGAGGGTCCAGTCGCACACGTGGCCGGGGTCCAGCCTCACACGGGGCTCGGGGTCCAGCCTCACACCGGGCTCGGGTCCAGCCTCACATCGGGGCCCGGGTCCAGCTGCACAAGTAGCCGGGTTAAGAGTCGCATGTGCAGCCCGTTCCCAACCAGCGGGTTGGGTCCAGCGTACTGCGGTCGGTATTCAGCTGGCAAGACGCCGTGGTCTGGTCCAGTTTCCAGCAGACGTATCTGGTCCAGTCACAAGACGCGGGTCGGTGTCCAGTCGCCACACGCGGGTCTGGGTCCAGTCGCCACGGGTCGGGGCTCAGTGGCACGTACCCAGAGTCTCAGCCGCACACGCGGGTCGGGATCCAGCTGCACACGCGGTCATCGTCCAGCTGCACACGCACCGGGTCCAGTTGCACACGTGGTCGGGGGTTCAGCGGCACACTTGGCGCTGGGTCCCGCCGTACACGTGGCCGGGGTCCAGTTGCACACGGGGCCCTGGGTCCAGCCGCACACGGGGCCGAAGTCCAGCTACACACGTGACCGGGATCGAGCTGCATGCGCGGCCCACGGTCCCCAAATCCACGTGGCTGGGGTCCCGCCTCACACGGTGCCCGGGGTCCGGCTCCACACGCCGCCGGGGGTCGCACTGCGCACGTAGGCCTGGGTCCAGTCATACATGTGGCACGCGGTCCAGCCGCACACATGGCCGGTGTCCAGCCGCACACGTGTCCTGGAGTCCAGCCGCTCACGTGGCCAGTGTCCAGTCGCACACGTGGTCGGGGGTCCAGCCGCATGCGCGGCCCAGTGTCCCCTAATCCACGTGGCCGGAGTCCAGCTGCACATGCACGCCGCAGTCTCCAAATCCATATGGCTGGTACCCAGCCGCACACGCGGGTTGGGGTCCAGCCGTACACGTGGCCGGGACTCGAAGGTCCAGCCGCACACGTGGCCGGCATCCTGTTGCACACGTGGCCCAGAGTCCAACCGCACACGTGGCCGGGGTGCAGTCGCACACGTGGCCCAGCGTTCAGCTGCACGCGCTGCCCAGGGTCCCCAAATCCACGTGGCCGGGGTCCAGCCGCACATGTGGCCGGGTTCCAGCCGCACACGTGGCCGGGGCCCAGCCGCACACGTGGCCCAGGGTCCAGCCGCACATGTGGCTGGGGTCCAGCCGCACGCGTGGCCGGTGGTCCAGCTGCACGCGTGGCACGGGTCCAGTCGCACGGGTGGCCGGTGTCCCGCCATACACGTGGCCTAGGGTACCCAAATCCACGCGGCCGGTGCCCAGCCGCACACGTGGCCAGGGGTCCACAGACCGGTCCAGGGGTGTAAGCCATCTGCGCATCCATAGCCAGTACACGAAGAGGGTCTGGCTACTGAAAAGATCAGTCTCTCAATCCTCGGGACTTTTCCGCAATCTATGTCCAAAAGTACGATTTTTCTGTTTTATGCACTTACTCGATTTGCTCTCTCCATGAGAAATGGCCTGAATGAAACGATCCCATCTAAAACAGAGACTCACTCTGTCCTAACGACTGTGCAGCAATTCAGCCAGCTCTGGGATGTACACCATTCTGTTTCCCCCGTCATAATGACATTCGCTACCTGTAGCGCGTCTATCAATGCGCTAAGGCCAAATACGCGACAAACCCCTCGGCCCCTCTGAGTTCCGCGGAGTGAGGCTGCTTTATCCTGGTGCCTTGTTTGTTTGGCTCTCACAATTCCCTGTGGAGATTTGGAGCCATTTCCCCTATTCGAATCTCCAGCTTCTCCTACTCCGATGCCTTCTCCAAACGCTAGCCTCTCCCCATCCACATGTCTCGAGAATTTAAAATGCTCCCGCCCTCCCTTCAGGCTGTAGAAACTGCTCCCTCTTGTTCGCAGCATCCCACCCGGAAATCACCTACCCAGGAATCCACCCAGAAACCTGCTCCTCTGAAGCTGGGCCAGCACCGACTTCTGCAGCGGGAGGGACACTGAACAGCTTCCCAGTGTGGTCTCAGGCTACTTTTCAGGCCTTGTGGGTTCCCACAGCTTCCCTGCCCTCTACCCTGTTCCCCTCCGCACCCCTGAGGCTGGGGACCAGGTGGGCTCTGCAGTGGGCTTCCTGAAAAGGACCTCAGCCCATCCGTGTCTGCCCCCAAGGCCCTTTCCTCTTGCTGTCCTTGGAAAATTTCCACAAGCTATATTATAATGTAGATGATAAACATTCTGGCTAAAGAGGTTTATTTAGTTTTTTGAAAGAGAAAGGTAAGCTATCAGGAACTGAGCAGACATCATCTTTCTATCTGAAGCTTGGTTAATTAAACTGTTGTTCCTATACATACAAAAAATGTCAAAATTTAGACTCAGCTGATTAAATATAAACTCTTATGTAAGGCTTTGTTCATGTTTCTCATACAATGATTTAGCACAAATACTGACTTAAAAATTTGTTTATTTTTGCCAAGGTAAGGCAGGGCAAATATTATATTTTATATAAAATAGACTTCTGCTTGGAGAAGACTTGTAAATGTTATGAATATAATTATTGTGAACATGAATTAGGCACTGAAACAAACTGAGTTTCAGAACTGGAAGGGAACATAAAAATCTCTTGCTTTACCTTCTTTATTGGGAAGAAAATTCAAACATTGAGTTTTTAGGTGAGTTTCCATTTCAATTCTGCTTTCTTTTTCAAGAATTGTTTTTCTTATTTGAAAATATGTACTTGGTGCATTTCAGAAGTCTTATCTCCCTAAGCTTCTTACTGATTTGCCAATGTGTTTTTTTTAAAGGATTAAAATATAATCTTTAAAACCTAATGATATATCTCATTCAATTTTCATTTCAATAACAAATCTACAGTAAGAAAAACTTTTTCAGGATTCTAAAATATTAAATAAACTGTGGAAACAGTGAACCATGCTATAGTTTAGTTCTTTTATATTGACATATAAAAGAAAATAGAAACATATGTATATAGAAATATATATATATATTATGACCCTCGTATATACATTTAAAATACTAAACAAGAACATAAAGTTAACTTTTACCTGGCACAGCATAATAGGTAATGTCCACCACACAATGTGTGTCACACACTTTTCTTAGGGCATAAACATATGTTAGGCCATCTAGTCTAAGAAGAAGACATATTATCTTTGTTTTCCAGATGGGGAAATTTATGGATATAGAAGTCATTTGTCCAAAATTGCATAGAGTATGATTCTTAGTCCATGTCCTTTATACCGAAATACATTGCCCATATACCAGTTTTGATGATGAATACCATGGAGATCAGGACAGAAGGCGTTCTGGATCAAATAATTGATTAATTTGAGGGTAGGGAAGGGTAGGAAGCTGTGATTGACCAATCCAGAGGAATAACTGGGCCAGGGATAGTGTTTAAAAAAATTAAGAATAATTTGACCTTTCCCCTTCGCCCACCACCACAGATCATGGTGCCATTTGCACAGGGACATGTATTCTCTATAAATAAATACGCAAACATTTCTTGCTCGGTATTTTGGTGAGCTAGTTTGCACAACGCCACGAAGCTGTATGACATTTGTAGGGAGCCTCTTGCTTCATGCTGTATTGAGAGTAGCAACTTTGCAAAGGAAGGATCTCCTGACAGATATTTCATCTACGGTAATCTGTATTTTTATTTCTTTTTTTTAAATTTCAAGTCTCTCACGATACCTGGTTTTATACAGTGTTTCTCAGATGCGTGGTCTGAGAAACACGGAGAGCACAGAGGTTGGAAGTGAGGTCGGGAAGCAGAAAGCGCGCGCAGGGGGCCGAGCCCGGAGCTGCTTTGGCAAAAACAGATACACGCAGAAGGCAGCATGTCGGTCTCGTAGGGCTGCTGTGATAAAGCTGCACCAACTGGGTGTTTTAGGGGGACGTAAAATTTTCTCTCACCGTTCTGGAGGCTGTTAATTCAGGTGCCGGTAGAGACAATTCCTGCGAAGAGCTACGAGGGAATCTGCTCCCTTCTCTCTCCTGGCTTTTGGTCGTTCGCCCAAACCTTTGGCTCCCACTGCTTGTTGATGGGTCCACTCCCAGCCCTCTGCCTTCACAAGTGCGTTCGCATGAGAAATCAGGTCCAAATAATCTTCCTGCTGTAAGATCAGTTGATTTGGGACATTGACTACATCTGCCAGATCCCCTCACAGCGGCCCCTAGGTTAGCGCTTGGTAGCCTAACTGGGAGATGTGTACTATGAGAAAAAATGCGGGGGGAACTGTTTTAAAAGCCCTACTTAGAATTAAAGTATTCATGAAGCATAGAAACTTGGCCAGATTTTTGTAAAATTAAAGGATGCAGATTGCTGATCTGAAGATTGGAGAATTATAGTAGGATTAAGGTCACGTTTTGGAGCTATTTTAAATTATGGTTAATTATAGGCTAAAGTCAAGAGAGATTAAATACAAATTAAACAAAAATAAAGCTATTTTGGTAAAACAGCAATGATATTTCAAAATAATTTCACTCGTTTTAATATATTCTTCCAAAGAAGACTTCTACTGATAAGATTATTTTAATCAAATATAAGGTTCTGGAATATTGTTGACCAATTCATAGTGAACGGCTGTCATCTGGTGGCCAAACTAAAAACTGCAGCATATACCCTGACTAGAAAAACCAGTAAACAATGCTTTCTGGGGTTAAGCATTTGCTTTCCAGATATTTATGTATGTTTCATGGCTAAACAGTCTGAATTACTGTGCACATACATAATACACCCATACACACTTACACACACACACACCCCCAGCATCCCCAATAGATATCAGGTTGTTTTCAGATAGTGAACAATATCAAGTTCTGTAGTGATGATTTGTATTAATTTTGGCACAATGAGACGTGATTTTTCTTGAAAGCCAGTCTATTCAAATCCATTCAGACGCTGCTCTTGAAATGATTCTAAGAACTTTAGTTCACGGTCATTTGCAAATAAATGTGTCATGTGTGCATCTCCTATTTCCTTTAGTTCACCCTCCTTTTTAAGTCCTGAATAATTCATTTAAATATTACATTCGCACTCCCACCCCGCCCCTGCCGATCTCATATATTTGCATTCACCTGAAAAGTAAGTAAATGGGGGTGCGTTCTAGTTTGCTTCCGTGGTGGTGGGTAGGACCCTCGGGGTTCCACACATTTCGCTAATGCGATTAAGATAAAAAATTTAGAACTTTCCTTTTTACTTTGCGAGCCTCGTGCCCACAGGCGATGCACGCGTTTTGCTACAGGTCTCTCCGCATCTCGCAGACG